>NW_020956034.1:294960-302384 GCF_003031625.1 Empidonax traillii
TTTTTTCTGTTCCATTTTTAATTTATTTTATTTTAGCCTGTTTTATTTTCAGGCTTAGGTAGTAGGTTTTATGTAGACGGCACGATGCCTTGTCAGCTTAGCTAGGGAACAAGTGATTCTCTTGATGCTTCAAAGCACATGTAAGTGTGGGTACGGGTGTGTGCATCAGATTTTGGATCCTCCCTTTGCATTTGGGAGGGTGGAGAGGTACAACACAAGTAATTTTGTCAGAAGGAGTGGTGTTTCCTAACACGGAAACACAACACAGCAATTCCCTTTATTACCATATGTAACTGTGCTTACAGGGCTGTTTAGATACTGCTGTAATCATTGAAGCTGTGTGCTAGATGTAATTTAGGACAGTTTGTTTGTCCAGGTGACTTCAGGTGCCATGCCTACTGACAACTGAATGTCTGTTCTTATTTTGAAAGGGTTACGTGTTTTGCCAAAATTGATAATTGTCAAAACAGAAGTTAATAGGCTGCTGTACCAATACTGGATGTGAGTGGCGGTTGACACGGTCATTGGGACCTGGCTGTTGATTAGATTCTGTGGGCAGTAGTTGGTGCTTGCTTTCTCGCTTTGTGAGTAAAAGTTAGCCTTAAGGAGAAGTCTTCTGACTGCTCTTTGAGATTCAGAAAAAAAGTGGAGGAGGAGAGGGACTGCAGGTCAGTGTGACAAAAAGTAGCTTGAAAAGGGTGGTGTCTGATGAGAGTGTGTTTTTTGCAAATTTAATATGTCAGATTGCTGTGTTTTTCCATCTGTGGACTATGGATCAAAAGTAGTGGAGGTATGGCTCTGGTGTCATGAACATAGTATGATATACTGGCAGATGCACTGGTCTAATAGATTCTAGAGAGACTATTTTTTGTTTACTTGTCTATGGAGGTGATTATGATCCCATCCTCCTATCCTAAAAGGGTACTCCTTGCAATATTACTGAATCATCACTGTGCTCTGGTTGCAGTCAGATAATGCCAGACTAAAATAGCATAGAATCTGAGAAAACTGAGCTGCTGGTGTAGGTGTATGTGCTGGCACTTCTTACATTCCTTCCTTCTCAAGTACTCTCTAAATGACTAAGTGGTTTTAGGCTGTGCAGCTCCTTTCAGTGAATTTCCATTCAGTGTTAGTACATGGGCAATCAGATTTGGAGCACACGTTACAGGGAATTGTGAACTGGAGGATAGGACTTTTTTTGATAGTGCCATTTTGTCAGTCTGTGTGTGAAACTGAGCAAATGTGTAGGAGGTGTCTTTGAACAGTGTCTTACTTTATAAAAAGCTTCTGCCTTTGAATGCAAATTTGTTACAATGAAGCAACTGAAGAACTTCTCTGTGAGAGTTTGCAAACTAGAGGACTGACGAGCTTTTTGCAGGCCGTTGAAAGGCTCTCAGCTATTTCGGTCTCAAAAGTCACTGAATGGCTCCCTTGGTAGTTTCACAGCACGAGATGTTGGATGGCTTAGGTGGTCTCTGGTATCTGGGCTCCACATCTGTTTCCCACCAGCATACAATGACTTACATTTCTGTGCTGTGCACCAGATGAAGGAACTGTGTCATACCCATTTGGCAGTGTGGGTAATCAACAGCTGTTTTGGCCCAGTTTCAGGAGGTTGTGCGCAGTGGTGAAATGGGCAGCTGTGAGTGCTGTTGGCAGTGTTGCCATCGCATGCTTTGCAGTGTCTCACCTAAGGAGTCTTGTTTACTTTGGTTGAAAAACCACTGTGGCACGAGGCGAACAGTCAGGGTCACATTAAAGATCCCTAGAACTCTTTTTATGGGCTTTGCTGGTTTCTCTAGTAGTACTTTAGAGTCAGAAAAATCCTTACTTTACATCTGGGTTTGAATTAAAGTAATATTTGATGCTTCATTTCTGTAAATCTAATCTATATTAATTTAAAAAAATTGTTCACTTCAAACAGTGTGCTGTGCATACTTTGTGTGTATAAAAATAAAAGTCAAAAGGAGCATTTCTGTTTAGCAGGCAGTTAAAAGCTGTTGTAACATAACCAACTCTTTCCTGGGAAGACTCGAGTGAACAGAGTTTTAACATTTACGTTTTTTGTAGCCCTTGGGTGAAAGGGGTGACATGGTTCCCCACTGCCCAGGTGGTGAATCTGGAGGTACTGTGGCTAGCAAGCTATCTGACTCACTCTGTAATCTGTTAGAATGCTGCTCAGTTTGGGTTTATATACTCTTTAGAATTAGCTTAGTTGGCTCGCTTGCAGGGCTGTCTTCTTCTGTGAACATTGCATGGCTATACTGTGCTACATATGGGGGGAAATTTTGCCCAGAGGTTGCATTTGTGTTGCCCTTTTAAAGGGACAAAGTCTTCCACTACAGTTGTCCAGGAGTGCGGTGCTAACCAAAGCGAGGTGGAGGGGTGTGTGGAGGTGGACTGAAACAAATCCTTTCAGTCATGAAGGGAACTTACATCATATTGAGGCTGTTCTGAAACCACAGCTTCAGAACATGAGGTGATTGTAAACATGAGTGAAGTGGATTAGTTGATTTTTGTTGTCTGCAATGAGAAATCTAGACAGATCATAAAAGAACCATAATGTGAATAATTTATATACAGGCTGAGAGTTCTGCTTTTAAAAATCCCACCTGTTTGTGTGTTGGTATGTCAATACATAAACATCTTAAACTCATTTCCCTTGGATATTTTAAATGTTTATTCAGCTTTATGTGGACATTCTGACATGCTTTAGTGTGGTTGTCTTTGTAGAATCAGGACCTTATTTAAGTTGTTGGAAACAACAGTGTAAAAACTTGTAGCCAGGATTTAAAGACCAGAACTCATCAATCTCCATGGTTTGCTTTAGTCTTTATGCTACTGTAAGTAATCTGCTGATATCTTGGTATGACAAGGGAGTTGCATGTTCTTAACGAAAAAGCTGTGAGCTCTATTTTGGTAAAGTAGAATAGTTCTTTCCTCATTTGTAGATCAAATAGTTCTCAGGAAGCGGATCAGTAACCTTGTTCCTTTTCCCAGGGGAAAATGTCTTAGTAGGGTGCTGTCATGAGATCCAAGCTTAAGACCTTGTTTCCTTTATAAGATAAATTATAGCACAGCTACTGAAACAACTTGAAAATGAAATATCAAAATAACATGAGGGAAGTACATCCTGCAGTACAGTGGCTTGACTTCTCCCAGCATTGTTAGTTTCCATGGTCGTTGTCCTTTGTTTTACAAGATTAGCCATTTGTTTTTGTCAGATTTCCATCAACTAGGAAGAATGTAGTATTCTCTTCTCAGAATACCAAGGTGTGAGTAAGCTTTTCAGTTTGATTCTCTCATGTTGCTTGTCTTGCATATGTTCAAAATTAAGGTTAAATACTACTTAATGTTTTGATAGGCTTTTACTTCTGCTTTTCATAGTAGAAAAATAGCTGTCAATTTGGTCCTTTACTATTGCTTCAGGCTGACTGTCTCAAATGTTCTTCAGCACTGATGTGGAGAACATAAGAAATCTTGATTCCCCAGCTGTTTTACAACCAGACATTGGGACTGACTAGCTATGGAAGAGTTAGAAATGACTGTATGTGACATCAGACTCACCTGCTTTTTGTGTCAGCGTGCTGTGTATTCTCCACCAAAAATATTCAAACCCAAAGCATTTGCTTGCTGGCTTCATGTCTTGCAGAGCTGCCTTTCATTTGTGGGTTTATGCAAGTGAGTCCACTGTCTTCAGCAGCTTCCAGTTCCCTGCTCATCAGAGTTCCAACCAGCTGAAGCCATGTAGCTTAGGAAAATTTGTTTGTGCTTCAGTTGAGTTGGTCAGGAATAGATATACTCTGGCTATGCTTTGCTAAGCAGGATGTTTTAAACTAATTTTTTTACATCCTGGAGAAATTAATGCTTACTGTTCCAATCTTATCTTGATTTAATGTTTGTCTTTAATATTTTATTTCCACTTAGTATTTGGGTTTTTTTCTGTGGCTTGTTCAGGAGGTGGTGCTGCCATCATTCTACTTAAGGACAAACACTTAGAATTTTCATCTTCTTTATACTCTGTTTTTGCAAAGGGGAAACATTTCCCTGTCATTTATATTGCTGGTTTCTTTTCTGTGAGGTTGGTTGACCAAAGCAGAGTTTTGTTCAAACTGGTAGTTTTCAGCATCTCATTTATGGACTGTAGGGAGGGAGAGGTGGGGGTTACTGCATCAATTTACCTGAAGATGTTTGTGAAAGGTAGGTGGGAAAAGGGAGTTTGTTTCAGTTACAGTGCTGACCATTGGAGCATTCTGTGTGTCCACTGAAAACAGTCTTAGCCCATCAACGGATGGGTCAATGGATGAGTAGCCGATGGATGAGTAAAGAATAACATGTTAAAGGTATGAGACAAGAAGGAGTAGGAACACTGAACAGAGGACTGGAAAAAAGACTTAACAAAAGATTTGGAAAGAGTTTGCCATCTGGGAAACTAAGAACAGAATTCAATCATGAAGTGATGATGCTAATAGAAATATAACAAAAGTATCCTTGGTAAGCTTCCCATCCAGTGTGAAGCTCCATTAACTCTTGTAAAGAAAGAAAATTTGCATAATGTTACATCTCACAGCTCTAGGAAAGTATTGGTTCTTGAGAGAGGGTACAAAAATGTTCTGGTGACTATGTTGCCTTTGTTTTGCTAATTGATGACTAGCTGAGGGATTGAAGGATTGACATAGAGTTGTGGTCCACATTGAAGAGAGAGCACCTTTTCTGTGAAAACCTGGTGGGAAAAGCTGTGGTTCCTATCTGCTATCTTTGATTTGGGGCAGGAACTTTACTGTTGAGCAAGGCAGCAGTTCAGAGGATATTATGGGAAGAACTACTTGCCGTCCAGAAATCTCTGTAGACTTTATAAGCGTCTTTTAAGTACTGAAAGGCCACAATAAGTACGTGCTGTTCCAGGCAGAACAACCCCAAACTCTCTCAGACTGTCTTCACAGGAGAGGTGTTTCCTCACTCTGCAGTTTTTTTGTGGCAGTCCTTTGGACCGTCTCTAACAGGTCAATGTCTTTTTGTTCTGGGGGCCTTGGAATTGGATACAGGTGGTGTCTCCCGAGAGTGGAATAGAGGGGGAGAATCACCTCACTTGACCTGGTGACGACACTTATTTTGATGGTTGAAAATGCAAACAAAGCAATTGGGAAAGAAATGGTTTTAGAAGGGATTACATCTGGTTTTGGTGCAGTTGGGTCTCTATGGATATCAGGGTTTCACTTTGTAAAATATCTGTTTTAAAATGTATGCTATGCTAAAACTAATATTGTCGCTAATAATTTCAGTTTATGGGTGAGTATTACTGTTGATGCCCTTTAGTAGTCTGTGACTTGATTTTAATGTCATTTAAAGAGATCCAGAGAAGCGAGATCATCCTGTGATGATCATCTACCTTCTTTTGAGATTGGGGCTTCCCCCCACCCCCTTCAGTTGTGGTAGTGTTATTTTTTTGGTTCCCCAGCCTATTTGGACAATTTGGAGTTAATTAAGGCATGCAAGGTTCTCTTAGCATAGTAATCTGTGTTTTATAGAAACCCATACATAGGTAGTATTGCAGATGACAGACTCAAAGGATATTGAGATGAAAACATTCATCCTGCTCCTATGTTCTGAGGATCCAGAAGGGTAACTTGCCTGCTGTGAAGTTAGACTTCTGCAGCTGGTCAGAGTTAAAGGTCTGACTATGACAGAGAAGTGTCCATTTAATAGTAGACGCTCAGCAAAACCCCAGGAAGGTGCTTGTGGTTTCTGTTGTACTTTTTCAAGTGTAATTTAACAGATTTTGTAGTTTGTTTTGTTTTGTTTGTTTTCACTTAATGCAGGCAGGGTTGGCTTGTATCCCAAGGATAGTTCTTGGAATATTCCTTTGCTGACAGTATCCCAGTCATTGCACTGCCCTGCATCCAGCATAATTTCGGAAAGGGGCTTCTCTAGAAAAACTAAACAAACTTTTAAATTTCCAATAATATAAATTATATTCAGTAGAAAAAAACCCCACATTCTTTACTTATATCTGATTGACTTTTGTTTAAGGTAATTTTGAGTAGTCTTGTAAAACTGGAAGGCTGTGCTTGCCAAATAGTTAGGGCTTAATCTCTTGGAAGCCAGGGAAAAAAACAGAAAGAGGCAACAAACCAAACAAAAAAGAGAATTGGGGTTTTCTGAAAACCCTGGGTGATTAATGGTTAGTCAGCAAAATGTAAATACCTCTAGTAACAATACTGCGATTAAGACTTCAAGAAACAAATCTCCTCTTTTCTAAAAATACCGACTATTTATCAGTAGACCCAAGGCATGTTGTTCTCTGGATGCTGTCACTTCAAAGTGTAATGTCTGTGGGAGGGATTAATGACTGATGTATTTTTAATCTTCATGGTAATTGCAATTAATCCTTTTAAAAATGCTACAATAAAAATTTTTTTCTCCCATTATTTTATGTAAGGGATGAAGAGGGGGAAAAATAGCTCAGAACAGAGTGAAAATAGGACTACAGACCTTTCTCCTACGGGCCATTAAACTAGGCTTTCCTATGTCTTAGAACATTCCAGATATTCTGATCACTTCTCTGTTGGCAACTTACTGTCACCTTAATGGCAACTTATTATTACCTTAATCAGTCATTAGGTGAGGTTTACAATTAGTCTTTGAGAGAATAAGCAGAACCTCTGTCTCTTTCTGTCTTGTAGGTGAGTGTCTCAATTGTTTGGTTACAAGTCCTGCCTCTGTCTAGTCCAATTAATGATGAATTCTTCCCTTGCACATTTTCAGTAGACAGCGGGAAGCCTCTGTCTTTGAGTGCTCTCTAGTTGGATGAGTAGTAAGTCCTTCATAGAGTACGTACTGTGTGTGGCTGTGCAGGGTGAGGGTGTTAAATCTTCAAGGTCTGAGAATTGGCACAAGACTGTTATCCTGGATGAGGAGCCTTTTTGGCTTGAAATATTTGGCTTTATGTTTGGATTTTTAAGACTGGCTTTTACAGTGAGGTACTTGGTTATATGTTAGTGTTTGCTCAAATTTGGTCCATTAGGAGTCTCGTGCTTTTGAAAACTGGGTTTGTGTAGTGCCTGATTCATGACCTGCCTAATGTGGAAGACTTTTTTAATCATCTCTGTTTGCAGGTTTTGGTGCCTGAACTTAGTGGACCTGGTAAGCGTTTTTATGGTGCCTATGAGGATTTTCATCTTGAATTTAGGCTTGTAATTCTGATAGTTCTGATTGTGCATTTAGGCCCACTTGCATTAATATGTTTCCATCGTTCTTGCCTGAATGTCAGACTGGCCTTGGCATAACCTTTAGGGCAAGGAAATCCTCTGTGAGCCATAGTCCTTGTCGTGATTTAACCCCAGCCAGCCACCAAACCCAATCATATTGCTGGTTCTGCAGCAGGGCAAGCCTGTTATATAAACAACTGTGCATTTAGAAGAAAA
>NW_020956035.1:0-6327 GCF_003031625.1 Empidonax traillii
TACTACTTACCCCCAGAGGAAGGGCAAGTATTGTCAAGTAAAAATGTGGAGTTTGGGTGCTTAGGGTATGCAAATGTGAGACTTAGTCAAAGCAATTAGCTGAGTAACTATTCAGCTTCAATTGTTTTCCTACCCTGTTTCCAGGCTGTGACTAACACTCGCAGTGATACACACCCAGCCTTTTCCAGCATTCACAACCGGTATACTGAGCGTTGGCCACAACTGCCTGGGATGAGGAACAACCACAGAGTCCATTTCTGGGTTCAATCATTGCACGTCTACAAGTCAAATTTTAAAACAAAAGCAACACACATATAAATGCTTTGTAGGTACTAGTTTTTCCTTTAAACTTTGACTGTCCATGTTCTGATTCAAGTGTTTCTCACTGTTCTTTACACTGACCAGCTCTGCTGTGGGAATAGGAGCTGCTCATAACTAAGTCCTAAATTTTTTTAAAGCAAGTCTGTATTTCTAAAATTGTTTAAAGTGTTTGATAAAAGAATTTCTCAACAAGATGTTAAATAACACAGAAGAGGGAGGCCAGATGAGACTTGAAAACACATGCAGATTGACTGTGCTATAAAACAGATTAACAAGATCATTAGTGGCTAGAAATTGAGGCTTGCCTCAGGCTGGCAGCAGAAAGGCCACAGTTTTCTGATCCTGTGGCCTCAGAAACATCCCAACACCCAGTTCAACCTTTTTTGTCCTCGTGCCACATTGTGTCACTCCTCAATCTTCCCAGTTCCAGCTCCTGGCAGGGCCATGCTGTGAACCAGATCAGGGGACCTGTTCCACTGAAAAATAAGAGTAAAAAGCATCAGAAAATAAAAATAATTTCACGATCTAATTCATGGCACACACCCCGCACCTTGGAGGTGGTACACTGAATGGTGGAGCTGAATTCCTTCCATCTGTACCACCTCCCATGTCATCCTGACATCAAACCCCAGCCCAGCCCAACCAAGGACACAGAGAAGGTGACTGCAGTAGCAGGGGATCTGAGGGATAAGGAAAGAGAGCAAAGGGCTTATTTGGGTTAGAAGATGGCTACAGGGAACCCTGGAAAAACAGGATATTTTCAACTGGATCATGAGGAGCAAAGCCAGAGAATATCTGTAGGACTGGAGTGAGGACAAGTCCTGCTTGTTTGGACATGAGGAATATAAAAAGTGGCAGGAGCCTTCTGAGCTTGAAGAGCTGGGGAAGGACGTCACTACAGCAACACCAAAGCATCAACTGCAAACACTGTGTTTATCCAAACCGTAAAGAACAATTTTAAACAAGAAGAGGTTTCAAAACTGTGTTTAGCTAGAAGATCTGTGTGGGAGAGGGGTGGATACCTTTGGACTGTGTTAATAATTAAGTGGAGGAGTGTGTTAAAGCCTATGGAATGGACAGCATGGTAGTAAAAATACCGTGACTCACCAAAGCTGGAGGTTAGCAAACAGGCACAAGTAAACAAAATTGCACATGACAGATCCTTGTGCAGCTAGGCCCATCTCTCCTTAGTGAAACCAAGGCTGAGATACTCTATTCACTTCTGGAAACCTCATGACCTCATGGAAATCACTTGATACTGAACCTGCAAGAAATAAAAATTGTCTTGTTCAGAATTAGATGAAAATCCAGCATGTTTTCCAAAGCTTTCCTATAAATTTGCAATTTACAGGGTATTTTCCACTTTTATTCTCTTAATAATACCTGAGCTAATGTCTTGCCCGTTAAAAAAAAAAAAACATGAAGAAACCTGCTTTTCTTAGATCATTTCACTCACTCCAAATGCAGTGAGAGCCAGAAGAAAAATCTGGATATATGGTTTAAAAGGGGCAACTGCAAGAACTTTTCCAAGCAGCAGGCCTGTGAAGTCTGCTTTTCTGCATACTCATGTCATCAGAGGTTTAGTTTTTAACTGAGTTATTTTAAAGGACTTTCCCCATACCTTAAAAAAGTTATCAGCTTTTGCATAAATTAATATAATTCTCTCCCCTTCTCCCTGTTTACCTCCTGTTTACGGCTTGAGGTACATTTGGCTCTAGAAACTGGCAGACAAAAACCATAAGGTTTGAATGTACAGCGGCAAATCTTCCAAAGCTGGTCTCCTGCCAGCTAACTGCCTCTTGGGGTGTGCATACACTGGCTGTCTAGGTTCCCCATTCCTACAGCCAGAGCTGGAGACCCCAAAGATTTCCAAGGCACTGGGAAATGCTGAGGACAGGACAGGCAGATCACTTGATGCTGTTCCAAATGAAGTCGAGTACAAGCAGCGTCACACAAGAGCAGTTAATTAGAGCTACATCATAGAGTTTTGCATCCATTTTTAGAGTTATGTTACCAATTGCAGTTGCTTTGATTACCTAACTCGCCTGTGGGTCACTGTCCAAATATTTGTTAGAGAATACAAAATATTTGCTGTTTATCCTGGGGTTCAGCACTACAAATGTTTGTTTAATGTCCAAACTGGGATTTTCAAATGTATCTGATATCTCAGTATACCTCCAGTTTATTTCTATTTAATCTGGAAAGAAAAGAGAACTTGTCAGTATATACCTACCCTACCTATCTCATCCTGAAATGTTTACATTCTGGGAGTTTGCCTGTTGGAGCTGTGTAAAAGGTAAAGTGTCCTGTCACTCTCCCACATGCTGTCAGGTTTGTCATCGCACACAGACACGCACAAAAAGCCTCTGATGCCCCATACCCAGAGCGAGGTACCTGTGCCACTGAAAACAGGGGTGAGGGTATGGCACTGTTATTACAGGGCAAATGAGGCCAGATTAACTGGGGGTGTGAGTGTGCTGACATCACCTAATTACTCGGTGGTAGAATTACAAGTGCTGTCTCTCTGGTTTGGATTGTACAGTTAGATTAGCTATTACCTATGACTGTGCTCTAAGACAAGCACTTTGCTCTAAGTAAAAACAAACCCAAGCCTTTTTGGTTTGTTTTTTTTTTGACCCAATAAAGCTTCAATTACAACACGAACTGAAAAAAAATCTCTATTTTTCTTATTAAGGGCAATGCCACAGGCTAACATCAGGAAACTGAGTCAGGAAGAAATCCTCAAAGTGAGGTGTCACAGGCTACAGATCTGCACTTCAGGGTGTCCTGGCAGCAGCTCAGCACTGCTGAAAATGGAAAATCCCACTCTCTCCTCCTACCCTTCCTTCAGGCACAGGCTCCACTATTTACTGTCTTTGGGCTTTGGTATATTTGGTTTTTTTGAAGCCCCCAAAAAGACTGGCCACTTGTCTGTAGGTTAGTGAGTTGTGTTGCCTCATCTGGAAGCCACAGAAGACCAGAGGTGGCACAAGGGCAAGGAGAGGACACAGGAGAGGGGCAGGAGGAACCCAGACCTTACCCCTTGCAGTTGCAATGGGTTACCTCATTTCACCTGTTTGTTAAACCACAGCTTGGAAGAAGGTGGTTAAGGCCACTCACTTTGGATATTTAAAAACAGATCAAAGAGTGGCTGAAATCCCTCCTGGGTCCTTTGGTTTCCCACTGTATCAATATTGGTTTTATTCCTCTTTTCTTCCCCCCACGTTTAAAACCCTTGACTGGGGCAATGTCACTCTTAACAAGCATCCTCCGTCCCTTCCTGCTCTCTTTGTATCAGTCCTTCAAGCTCTATTTCTTTTGCAAACTTTTTTTTTTTTTTTCCGATTAGTCAACTCTTCATTGACTGCTATAAATGTAATTATGTTTGAATTCTTGCTCCTATTTACCTCACTATTCCGTTCTTTGGGGCTAGATTTTAGCATTTCAGTTTTGTAGAGTGCTGTTTGCTAATGCATAGCTAAAGACCCTAAGACAGCTTTTCAACTTTCATTTGCTCTTTAAGAAAAAATTTGAGTCAGTCATTATCCCACTATCAATCCCAAGAACTATATGCAGAAAAATATGATCTATTACATAAATAAAGGTGAACCATACATTCAAAAAATCAGACTGGAATACTGGAATCAAAATGTACTTAGTCCAGACCCAATGAATCTCTGATTAAAAATATAATAAAATACTGATTTCCCCCCCTCAAACTCTGTAAAATCCTACAAGAGCCCAGTTGAAACAACCAACAGTTTTTCACCATTTTTTCTGTTTCTATCTTTTATGTTTTTCACTCCAGAAATAAGAACTTTACAGCTGGCATGTATATTACACTAACGATGCTTTGATTTAGAAATACAACTGACAGATGTTAAATTAATCTAGTCAGATTTGAGTTACCTTTGAGACCTAGCTACAGTGTTTTCTTCTGGAAGGTATGCACATTTTTTTGCCCCCATGGTTCGTGAAAGTCAGGATGTCTTTCAACAGTGATGTTTTACTCAGATATCCACTCATGTCCCTAAATTAGAAAGATGTGTATTGTTCTATCGGAGAATGTACTTTGAAATCAGTTTTAGATTTGGTTGCTGATCTGGTGGCCCTGCTTTTCTCTTCTGTAAACAGTGATAAATAGTTTCCAGCGGGCCCAAAAACAGCAAGGCTCTTCACTAAATAGCCTGCAGGTAGAATTACTCTGTGTTGAAGGGACAACTCCTACAGTAAAAGAGAAGTTTGATAACACAAATGTATGAATGCACCGAATGCTTCCTGCAACATACCCCGTGTGCAGCTCTCTGAACTGGGACAGCTGAACTGGACACCCCTCCAGCAGGAGCGGCAGGTTGTACCCAGGGCAGTCTGTACCTGGCACGAGGTTTCTGATAAGCTCCTGGATACCAGAAAGATTATTGAGCAAATACATTTGATACAGTAGGCTACTATTTTATCTTGTTTATTCCATTCCTGATCACAAGTCATCACAGCACTAGTAAAAATTAGGTTATTCAATTCTAGGACTTTGTTGCTCCAACAGAATGAAAACATAGTTTTAAAAGATATTCAGGTACCTTAGGAAAAACCTCCGCCTTTACTGGCTGGATTAATCACTTGGAGCAATGTGCTAAATACACTGAGCCGTTCTTTTTGTGGAACACGAGGATCAAGCCTTGATTCTTGGCAGCCACATCGTTCATGCCACGCATACTGGAACCCACCGCTGTTATTTTTTATTCCTCACGGGACAGCAGAGTGCTCCACAGCAAATAAAGGGACAGCTCCTCCCAGAAGGGCTTATGCTCCAGCAGCAGAGAACTCCCAGGAACTGGGGGACACAAGGGTCACGGTAAAGGTCATGATGAAAGCTTGATGTGGCACCTATGTTTTGAACTCTGTGTGGGACCTGGCATGCTGCAGCAATTTTTATGGGTGGTGTTCAGACTGAGGCGCAGTATTAAAAGAAGAAAAAAATGGACTGCTGAGACTCACCAGATGCAGAGACATTGTGGAGGAAAGAAACGGAGACCTTCAAATCGTTCTCTTTTGACAGTGAGGAACTTCGAGGGGAGCCTGCAGGCAGAATGGCTATCAGTATTTCCACCCTTTTGTGTCTATCAGTACCCTGCAACCTGTCCATCCCGTACCCGGGAGCAGGTTTTACCTACTTTTGGGGGGAATTATGTGAGACAAAAGTGTTGGGGTTATTTTTGCCTTGCCAGATTGACTGCTGTAGAAGAGACTAAGCCAGAAAGCTATTTTATAAAACCATAAAACTCAGGAAATTTTCATTCTTGCTGTCCTCTCTTATTGCTGCCAAAAAGTATCTGTGGCAGCAAAACTGCAGCTGATGGGAGGTAAGTTCTCCTGCAAACCACATAAATCAGTCATGTATCACCCCTTTGTCAGAAGTAACATATATGGATGCAAGTATTTCTTGTGTATATTCACCTCTGACTGATGTGTCTGCAACTGAGCGAAAATTTAGAGAGGAAGGCAGAAGCAGGGAACACATTGCTGCACATGAACCCTTCTAGCATTACATGCATTAAAAAAGCATTGTTTTCAGAAAAAGAAGAAAGACTAATAACCACCTGCAGTGGCTTAGCTTTACAAAGTGCAGCCGTCTGGTGTGAACAGAGCTACTCTTCCTACTTGTCAGCACACACAGACACCGTGCCCCGCTCACCCCCAGGACTGTGCAGTCAGCAGCAGGGTTTTTTAAGGATTCAGCCCTGCAGAAAACAGCTGTAACAAGTGCAGTTCTTTCCTACTCCTCCCCGTGGTGTGTTACTGCTTTCCTTATCCTGGCAACATAAATGAGGCATCTTTTTGCCAAGTTCATAGCAGAGGAGGGAGAGTGACTTTCTCTTACTGCCCTCCTGCCTGGATACAGAGATCATCAAGTGGTTCAGGTTGGAAGGGACCTTAAAGATCATCTAGTTCCAACCTTGCTGCTGTTAAGAAACAAAGGGAAAAGCTGTCCATGAGGATAAGCCTTTG
>NW_020956035.1:6589-115045 GCF_003031625.1 Empidonax traillii
TTCCTTATCCTGGCAACATAAATGAGGCATCTTTTTGCCAAGTTCATAGCAGAGGAGGGAGAGTGACTTTCTCTTACTGCCCTCCTGCCTGGATACAGAGATCATCAAGTGGTTCAGGTTGGAAGGGACCTTAAAGATCATCTAGTTCCAACCTTGCTGCTGTTAAGAAACAAAGGGAAAAGCTGTCCATGAGGATAAGCCTTTGTTGCTATAAGAGTCCAGGTGCTTCTGAACCTAGAAAAATGTACTATTTAAAACCTCCCGAACAATGAACCCGATTACAGGATGTATTGCAGAGATTTCAGGCCTCGTGACAAATTAGTGGGATTTTCATATAACAGGTGATATCTCAGACAGACATTTTAACACTCAGTGTATTTACATGACTTTTTTTGTGATCACCATCTGTGTGAAATGAAGATGAGTGCCTACCTACTAAAATTTCTTCACACTTACTGGATAGAACCATTTTCTCTTGTTTAAAATACTTCTCTTTGCACTTGTCTTATGCCATTACAAGAACACAAATAAGTGGTTTCCCATAAACTGACTTTTTTTTTTTTCTTTAGTTCTAATATAATTTTGTCTCTACAAATAAAAAATGCCCCCCTGGAAATTATTTAAACCTAAAAATGAAATATTTTTTGTTTAAATTACTCTCTGGTTGGAAAGAAATGCTGCAGCTCCTCTTCTGAGCAGACAAAGCTTTAAGGCACAGCAGATCTGAGTAACGTAGTCATCAAAGCCACTAAAGCAAGCCCTAAATCCAGTTTTAGCAAACCATACAGTACTATTCTGAAGTACTCTGGGAATAGTTTCATATTACAAGCAGCTGGTTTAAAATAGTAACTGGACCATTGTGCCATCCTCTAAAATAATGATTCTATCATAACAAAAATATTTGCACGAAGTAAACGGACATTGAGTAACTGTGGACTTTTGTCCCGACAATTGCACTGTGTGAGGCCATGTGAAAAACAAGGTGGAGAGAATAGAAAACGGACACAAAAATACCTGCACCCCTTTTCCATACTGCTGCTTAGCAGAGTATCCATTTATCCTTTGACCAAACATAAAAAGACTTATTTCTACTACCAAAAAGAGCCCCCAAAGCCACTCTCCCAAACCCAAATAAACATATTTCTCCCTTATTCCTAATGCATATGACTGATACGCTAAGCTTTGAGAAAGAGCTTAGTGTGTGATGGGAAGTTCAGCTGCTCACCTCCTCCTCCCTAGTTCCCTTAGGTCGGTGTCCTTTGTTTTCAGCCCTACAACGAGCACTTCTCCAGCATCCTTCATCTTGGGGTAAAGTAGCTGATTTGTCCCTGTGCTTGTGCCGCCTGCCCAGCTGGCACTCACTAGTGCAGTGGGAAGAGACCACATCAGCAGCCAAACACTACCTGTGTTTCTCTTGACTATTCACTTGCCAATTTTTACATAATTTGTGAGGACTTGATTTCTTTGACACCAATATCCCTCTGGCAATTTTGGTTTAAGTCAGACTGTGGAGTTGCTGGGTGCACATCATCCCACTCTTCACCTAACAGGACCCAGCCTAAATGCAAGGGACAGGAGTCTCCATCACCACATGAGAAGCGTAATCACCTACTTTGGGCTGGTACAAGTTACAGCAAAAAACTGCCCTACACAATTCAAAATCTGCACTTACTGCACCTAACAATTATTTTCGTCACCATTACTGACAGATTCTCTATTGGTTTTGGTGCAGCAATAGCTCAAATCAACGAATGTTTCTTTGCGTGTTGAGAAATTCCATCTTTATACAGAGCACACTAAAACCTACAGATTTCTCATACGAAACCCTAACTAAATGTTCTGATTTGTAAAGAGCACGTAAGCGTGGTACAAATCTGCAACTCAGCTTTGCTCTGATTTCTAATTTGTATTTCTACCTGCATATAAACGGACAGGTCCAGGCAGTGTGCAGGGAGGTTGTTTCCTCAACTCCAGCACAAGGGGTTATTTACTACCGGCTGCGAGGAGAGCGAGAAACACCTGACCTCTAGTGGCAGCTGGGGGGGAGGAGGTGAGAGACTGGAAATGCGGCAAAAAGGATTGATGGAGTCAGATGGAATTGTGAAGTGGAGCCTGAACTTTCATTAGTTGCTTTGTTAGCTTTTGTTTAATTATCTTTTCTACCGAAATCCCAGTTCAGAATCCAGAATATTTTTGTTTCTGAAACGTTTCTTCAGGTTTATTACTAATTTTAAGAAGTGCGTGCGCAGTCTTCTAAAAGAAATACAGCAATATCCTAACAGGTTTTATATCTTCGTATAGAAAGTTTTTGGTAAGTTTGTTGCTTTGGTTGTTTTCCCTCCATGCACACACAATTATTCAACAAGCCCATTTGGGTCCTCATTAGACTTCATTCCTGCTCCTCACTGACATAACATTTCTCCAGTGAAAAGACACACTTCCCACCCTTGGCACACAGGACATCAAACCTTTCATTCCTATTGGGCTAAAATCACAGCAGCTATTCCATAAACAAAGGTCATAACCTTTCTAATCAAGTGGTTAACCCAAATATTAAATTCCCTCCATGAGAAACAACAGTCTTGTTTTTAGCCCCTGTAGGACTAAATTTCAAAATTTTACACAGACTTTCTTCTAAGTAAAGAAAACATTATCTGCAAGCTACGGTAAAACCTACTTTTGGTCATGGCTTCGTGAGGCCTTCAGGCCACCAAGAGAGTCTTTGTAATGCGACAGTGGCAGAGCTGCTAGAGGACTGGAGCAGTGGCAGTTGCAAGGGGTCATCATTTTGTGAGCTGGAGTTAGAGTAACTTCTGCCTATTTCCTGAGGCCAGAACGAAAATGAAGTTATGTACCACTCAAATCATTCTGCACGTTAAAAACTAGTCGATACAGATATATGAAGAGACGATTTCTGGGGGGGAAAAAAAAAAAGTTGTGGTAGCAAACATCTTACCCATTTAAATGATCAGATTCACTGGGACATTAATTGGGGTAAATTTGTGTTTTCCTTATGGCTCACAAGCGCTGAGTTGAGAAGGGCATAGATGCAGTACTATACTGTTTAATTTTAATGTTTGTCATAAAAAAAACCCAAACCTTAAATTACCATAGTTGTGTCCAATTATTTTTTTATGTTTGAGCCATTTATATGTTTTCTATGGATCAAGGGTTGGACTTGATGATTTTGGAGGTCTCTTCCAAACCACTTAATTCTATGATTCTGTGATTTAATATTAAAACCCCCTACAATATTTTTATCTAGTAGCCTCTGAGAATCTGATTTTTCTTCTGTCTGTTGAGACTAGTTTCAAAATCCCCATATCTTCAAGGTGCTTTGGTACACAACCAAGATACCAATGGCTTGTCCTACACAAGATGTCAAAGTGAATTAACAAAAAAAGATGTGAATTTAAAGTGAGTATAACTCAGGCATATATAATTTCTCTATGGATACTCATTTAGGAGTCAGCTGACCGTAATTACCTTAACTTAATTCACGCTCAAAGTGAATTAAACTGAACTAATGGTTTATCAGCATGCAAGAGACACTGTACAATAAGCTCAGTGTAAATTCACAATTCATCAGCTGCTGGGCTCTGACTTCCCTTGTGGAAATGCAGTGTGCCCTCAAGGTGCCTTTGTACGAAGTAACTTAATTTTTTAGGGGGAAAAAAAAGCTATATATGGAAGTGTGGGCTGATTGATAGCAGGTGCAGAGGTGGTTAGATTTCAATGGTGCTATGCCTAGAAAAAAAGGTCAGCAGATATCATCTGTGCAGCTGAAGCTTCTCTGCCATTTTGTGACCATAATGGCACTTTCTATGCTATAGGGTCTGTTTTGAACTGGAGAAAGCCAAATAGCATTTTTGGTGTTTTCATAGCAGGGGAACAGGTCAGTTAGTACCAAGCACCTGGTGTAACATCAACTCATACTTTTATTCACTGTTCAGTAAATCACCATGGAGGAGTGCAGAGAGCCCTGAACCATTTCTGAATGAAAACATCCAAAAGCAGTTACATACTATAAACTTACACTGTTACCCAATTTGGTTTAACTTGACTATCTTGGTGTTAATTTTCCCCTAAATGATTTCCCCCCTTTCTTTATTCACTAGATTTAACAGCATTTTCTGTTGGCGTAAACAAAGCCATGCAATAAGAAATATGGAGAAAGAAATATCCCTACTTGCAGGACTCATTCAAATATAACCAGCATCATCGGGCACTCTCTCACATTATTATCCAGTCAGGAAAACATGCCAGGCCTATTCATGAGCCATTCCTGCTCATTTTTCCAGGCACAGAACATTTGTACCATAGCATGCCTTGTCAGACTTGGAGCCCTTCCAGTACCTGATGAGCATATTAACAGTGCTCCCATTCACGACCGGGAGCTGCCAGTTCTGTCTAATTTTAGTGGAGTTGCTATTTATAGCTGGAGGGCTGTGCTGGAGGGCTGTAAAAGCCTTGCCGCTGCTGGGCGTGGGGGGAGTGGATATTTTGGGGCTGTTTCAGTTGGCACAAGGAAGGCTCACAGTTGTAATTTAGCTAAACCCAAATGACTCTGCTGTCCTCCCAGAGGAGCAGCGATGCTCCACCAGAATCACTGGGGCACTGCTGGCTGTGTGGCTCTCAGTCCAGGGAGGGGCTGACTGTGTCCATGGACATGCTAAATTACTGTAAGCACAATGGTTTCAAGGTCCAAAGCACAGGGGGGTGTGGGGGGGGACAAGCTGGGGTCAAATCTCTCTGTGCCGTAACATCTGAATTCCTTTGGCCTTGTTTTCCTGTATGAGAGCACATTAATATTAACAGTAGTAACAATACCTACCTTCGCACCACAGTACTGCGTGAGAATTTATTCACTAACTTTGCAAGTAACTTTAAATGCCAAAAGACGTTCTGGGGAAGAGATTCTCCAATGTAGGCTTGGTAGTCAAATTTCCAGTTAAAAAGATACTTTTAGTACCTTGGATGTGTTTCAGTAATTGATAATTAGTGTTTTAATAATTGATAATTTGTTCCCAGTATTTCTGATGTGACAGGGTGGTGGTGGAAAATTAAAATAATTTTTTGTAAATAGAAACTGGGGTTCAGCTAATTTTAGATTTTCAAAACAAATGCTGGCCTCAGTAGAGGCAGGTTTGAGTCACGGAGTTTCAGTCCAGATTGGGAGTTTTGAAGCCAAACTGTTACAAAGTTGATGGTGTCTACTCCTGCTTTGTCTCTATATAGGCCTCTGTTATGGATAATGTACATCTCTCAGATTTGTAAGAGGTGCTTGCAGGGGTTGTTTACTTTCTGATGTTGTACTTTGCTTACACAGGATATATGTTCTGATCATCCCCCATTGTTGCTCCAGTAGACAGGAAGACTTCTTAGAAGTTGGAACAGATACAACTGAGAGCAAAAAAATAATCCCTAGCTAATTTGAGTATCTCAACAAGAAAAGGACACTGAACCAGCAAAGATTTTGGTTCAGCTGAAATTCATATTCAGCCTGGCTGAGATTCTTCTGAGAACTGGAACTGAACCAGAAAAGCAGTTGAAGAAAGAAATAATGGCATAATTCTGTGGCTAATGTGGTTTCAGGACAAAAAGTATTCTTTTCCTTGTTAATCTGTAGCTGACTGCTCCACATGATAAAGTCCATGCCCCCCAGATCCGGAGGCTCTGGGCTGGCAGAGGACTGTCATTTCTCTGATTTTCAGAGCTAGAAGTGTGTTTTAGCTGCACGGTTATATGAGTAAGAGAGTTGTTCCCCCCCCCGAAAACAGATGTTCCTGAAAAACAACAGGTTCAGATGCTACTGAAGATAAAAGCTGCAGTGTTGTCTACTGATAATCACAGGTAAAGCTGTAACGCAGTTTTAAAAGGGCCCTAGATCAACAAATGTTTTTATTAGTTTGAGCACGATTTATGGTGGCTGAGGATGTGCCCGGGGTGTCACTGGCAGGGTAACACTGAACAACCCTTGCAGCTGTAGGCATATCTGGTTCTCTTTTTTAGGGGATGTAGAAGGAGGGGTGGCTCAGCATCAGATACGAGTCCAGCAGGGTTTGAGCTTTCAAGTCCCCAGCAGCCCCAAACATCTGTACGGTGGGTAAAGCACATACCTGTGTGCTTGGCTCACTGAAAAGGCACAGGTATGACATCTCACCTGTGTCCCAAAACATTAAATGGGACCAGGGGTCAGCAGCCCCTCTGCCAGGTGCCCACAGCACAGGTTTTCCCTTGAGCACTCCCTTCATGTCCCTGTCAGACCATGGATACAGCTCCTCTGGCACAACTCCTGCAAGGCTGATTCCACAGCACATCCCTGACTTACTGCCCTCACGGCTCACTGCAGCAGATTGCTAACCCCATTCTAATCACAAATCTATTTATACTTCTTTTAACAGACTGAATTCCTAATGCTCTGATGTAGCCACTTCTGAGAACCTCCTTCAAGCATAATAATAATAATAATAATAATAATAATAATAATAATAATAATAATAATGGCCAGTCTTCGCAAACGAAGATCCGGGGAAGGTCTTTACACCTTCAAGCATAGCTTTCACAAAAAAACCCACCACAATCTGAGAGACTCCTTAACTTGCACAGGCTGTCAAATGCCCCTCCTTGCACCACATCAGGCTCTCTTGGTACTCTGCCTTGTGTTGCCTTATAGCATCTATTAAGCCAATTACTGTCCTCATTGTTTGCATTTTATATGTTTATGTAGCCCTTTCTGAGAAAGCTGACACATTACTGCTGCTTCCATAAATTGTCCTTTCTTCCACATGTTCTTGTGACCCATGGAGACACTATGCTATTTTTCATTGTTAGATTCAAGCCTAATGTGATTTCTCTCCAAAATGTCTCCAATGAAACCTAATATATCAACACCTGTTGCTCCACACCATATTAGGGAGAGTAAAAAAATTATCCCTGGTGACCAATCACAGAAGCTTCTCCTGCCACCACCTGGTCTTAAATGAGGGCAATAACTGAAGAGCTGATGACGCTGGGAATGTAAAGCAACAGGAGACTGGTGCTCTTGGTTAACAGAAGTCTTTATGTAGGGTGTGCACAGGCACTGCATACTGGTAGTTGAGAGGCTTCTTAAGGGAAATTGAAGTCTAAATCATTTGGTGTCTCCAGGAAGAGGCCTATATATATTTCAGATGCGAGAGTGAGAGACTGTATCACCAGATTTATATATATATATATATATATGTAAAAGTTTGCTTTTGATTAGCCTTTTTCCTTGGCTCTGGAGCTTACAGCATTTATTGCAGCCAGGCAGTCAAGGTTTCCTGCAGTCCCTGGTTGGTATGAAATACACTCTAGAACCAGAGCACTGTTTGCAGGCCTTCAGTATTGATTCAGGGGTATTTTCTGCTTGTAGCTATGAAGTAGAAAACTATAGCTATATTCTGGAGTTTCTGATGTTTCTGGAACTTTTCCACCCAAAGAACGCAGAACATGTTCAACATTTAGAACTAACCATAAATTTCTGTTATTCTGTTATCAGCAGGAAGGTCTGCCTTTTGAGTCTTTGTGCATATGGGACAGAGCAGTCTGTGTTCCCCTGAACTGTGAGGCACAGAGCTACAGCAAGTGCAAAAGGTTCAGTCCTCTCAGTAGCTGACCACTGTTACCATGTATCCTGGCCACGCTAAGTAGATACGTCTGGCTTTGTGCCCTTTAAGGTGCGAAAGCCTTGGCAGAGAAGCACACAGGATCCCTGCTCTACATATAAAGACATCATGTGCCCCTTTCTATGCTGGTGCAGTGTTTTGACTTTTCTTTATTTAAATATGCATTACACAGCCCAGCAAGAAGTGCAGTAGAGTTTAGGCTGTGACTTTACACTTTCTATCATAAAATCTGAGTAATGTGTTCCACTGGAACGGTTAATAATTGAGCACACAAATCAAGTGCAAGGGTGAGAGGCTCATGACAGGAAAAGCAGAATCAGAGGAACATCTTCATGACTCTTGCACAAGCCAAGCACATAAAGGCAAGGAAACACAATGCAAAAAACTACTAACTGGTAAACTAACTGATTACCCCTAGCAAAGTCAGCTGTTAGCTCAGACTGCTTTCAGCTGGAAGTCTAACCCTGGCCAAACTGGGGGACACCCACAAATACAGCACCTTGGAGATTTATGTCCACAATGTTCCTCTCAAGCCAAGTCACTCCTGCAAAGAAACCATACCAAAGAGAAAACCATCCAAAGGAAAACAAGTGCAGCACTGTGACAGCTTCTTGCCAAAACTCTTTCAAATCAGTGCTCCTGCCATAAAAAAAAACAAAAACAAAAACAAAAACAAAACAAAAAAAAAAAAAAAAAAAAAAAAAAAAAAAAAAAAAAAAAAAAAAAAAAAAAAAAAAAAAAAAAAAAAAAAAAAAAAAAAAAAAAAAAAAAAAACACAACAAAAAAAAACACCTTCACAACTTCTAAACTTAAATGAAAAAGTCTTTTCAAAAAATAAGACTCTGTCCTTCCAAGGATCCATCCTTGGCTGAGATAGGAGTTCTACAAACACTGTAGCATATGCCCCATCCCCGTATGCCCCTCACTCTTACAGCTCAGTGAGCTGCCAAGGACACCACAGCACATTCCACATCTCCAGTGCTTAACCACAACAGCCCGGGCAGAAGCAGCTCTTTTTGATCACTTTGAATCTGCCTCCTCTAGGCCTGTTCCTGCATGAGGCAGGATCCAGTTGTTCCTGCTCACCTTTTCCACACCAGTAGGGAAAGACTAAGCTGAGAACAACCACTTAGCAAACTCACAGAATCTCCTGATGAGGCAAGTCATCAGAACAACACTGAGGACAAAAGGAGGTAGCACGTTCATACTGCACTAGGTCTTGCCATATGTCACATTATCAGTGCTACAGCTTATTTAAAAGACACAAGAACTGACTGATTTAGATGTTACACTTAAGACATGCTGCAGTGTTAATGTTTCCAAAAGCTATTGGTTTTGATGTCATGATAAACTGTGAGGAGACATAAGCATGAGAAATTCAGTGATCAGTTGAAAAACAGCTGGGGAACACGAAAGGTCCCAAGGCTAGTGGGAGGAAAAAGTGACAGCACTCACCCTCCTGTGGATGCCACTTTGAAGGAGACCAGGTTAGCTCAGGAGAAGCCCCACAGTGGTGACCTCCTTGGGCAAAGCCTAGGCTTTCAGGAGCTGTCACCTGGGAAAGAAATGGCGGCAGCAGCAGTGGGTGACGGAGAAGAGCAACAAACCTCCTGCAAATTATTTCCAGCAACTAGTTTGTCTTTAACCATAACCTGTGTAGAAAACTAAAGGGGTGCTGTTAACTTCCTAAATATGAATCACCTCTGAACTCAGTCAAACAAATCTGTCTGCAGAAGAGGAGGCAGTTTTGTGTTGACTGTCAGTGCTGATGTCTACCTTACAAGAGTCCGGATTTCTAAGGAAAACATGCTTCAAATGTGGACTAGTGGCCTGTGAAATTCCCAAAGAGCATCTAAGGACTGGTCTGGTTTAACTTTCCTTGCTCTAGAAAGGGTTTAAAATGTGACCAGCAATAAGCAGCAGGAGAACTGGAGAGGATGCTGCTCTGGAAACTTAGAAGAGCAGATGAACTATTATTTGAACTGTTGTGTGCCTTTCATAAACAACATTTCCCCTCCCCATCCGCCAAATAAATTCACCAAAATCCCCAGGCCATGGGAGCCTTGCTATTGCCCTAGGCTGTAATCAGAGGGAAGACAAACTTCTTTCCCAAGGTAGAGAAATAATGATAATAAATCTGAATGAAAGGGAGCACACCAGACCTTGTCTTATTAATGGAGGGAATGATACTGTAGCCAGAGGGCATTACTGCCCTGACCTAGGAGAGAAAAACTCCCATTTCTGGCTTCTGGTTCAAGACCAGGATCTCAGCAGCAGGCACTGGCTCAGGAGTCAGTTGTTGGCTGTAGTTACAGCTTCCCTCCTTCTTGGCAGCTGTTTCGATCTGCAGCTGGACACAGAGTGTTTAAGGCAGGCCATGGTCCCACAGGTGACTCCGTGCAGCTCTGCCCTTGTGCTCCAGTCATCCTGCACCTGCTGCAAGGTCTCCCTTTATTCATCTGCAGAGGAAGAGCAGGGCCTATATTTTTCCTCTGTTCTACAGTTTAGGAATAATTGATGAATATATGCAAATAAGGCTGTAAAGTAGAATTACTTACAGCACTTCTTTGCTTGTCCCTCAGTCCTATCGATGAAATTAGGCGTAACTTTTGCTCCATGTCTCCATGAAAGACTATCACAAAGGATTCTCCTTCAGCACCAAAAGCAGAAGAGCTCTGCCAGGTTGATGCCACAGCAAGAGATGGCACAAGATAGAAAGCCTGCTTGCATCAGTCTGGGGTTCCGACCTACCCTGATGCTGTATGTCTTCCTGGCACTTCGTCTAAAATTCATTTCATTTGCCAATGGCATTTTGGGATTTCCTACATGTGCTAAATTGTAATAAATGACACCCACTGATGGCAAAGAGGATTATGGAGGGTAGGGCTGCCTGAGACAGCAGAAATCCGCTGGAGATTGAAAAGGTGTGAGCAGTAAATAAAAGGAAATCCTGGATCACCGCATAGTGTTCAGCTCCCACACTGCGACCTCCTTTGGTCCTTTCTATATTTTGTTAAGATCATATTTCTTTATGTGCTGCCTCGCTTAAAAGCCATCATAAATCCATGGCGTGCAGTAAGAATAACAGGGAAGGCACCGTGTAATACAAGGGGCTCTAATTCCATCCCAGGCACTCAGAGGGAGCTGTAAATCAGTGTGGAGAAATTTTAGATGGGAGAAGTGGGGCCGAGGCTGGGAAGGCAGCCGCAGCTTGGCTCCATCCCTCCATCCGCCCTGAGCCCACCTTCCTCACTGGGGAGGGGGAACAGCCTTCCTTCCCCTGCTGTGCTGCAGGGAAAGGGCTCACCCTGCCCCACAGCCCATGCCCTCTGCCCTGGCCCTCCTGGGCTCCAATCCTCTCCCTCCCTCAGTCATCAGGGGACCTAAACTAAGGAGAAACTCGAAGTATCCAGTGAGTAACATATCCTCCGTGTTGCTGCTGCCAAAAAGCACGGTCTGCTGCAAATCCAGAGCACAAAAAAAAAAACACCAAAAAAGAGTTCTTACAGTTCTTCAGACTTGAACAGTGACAAAACTACTTTAAGTAGTTTTTAGGAAGAAGTGCACTTACCCACCTTTGGGGGAATAACCTGCAGGATGAGCCACATGGTTTGTCTCTCACGGGTTGGAGCACAGCCCGGGCACTGCTCACATCGAGCTGTTTGCCTCCCCAGCATCATCTGTAAAAACCTGTCATACCTGCTTGGTGCGCATGTGGCCAAACCACGTGTTGTCTTCCAGCTGCAGCCTCGGCACAAGGAGCTGGAGCAGGAACAGCCCCGTCAGAGCTGTCTGAGCTGCCTGTGAGCGAAGGCCCTGCTGTATGGTGTGCTCACGTACTTACCCAGCTCATGCAGATGTAGCTCCGCCACTGGAAATCTGGGAAGAGCTTGAGCTAGGGATATACTATCACATTAAAAATAATTTCCTTTTTCCTTGCTCTAGTGTGAAAAAGCCTAACCCTAAAAGTGGAAGCTTTCTGAGGTAGACTTTCCTAATACTCACTTTACTCAAGTTTTGATAGAAAATGTGAATGATCACTTTTTCTTTTTTCTGCCAGATAGGAGAACATGATGAAAGTCTGAAATGTAATGTATTTATAAGGTTTATTTGTGCTACAGGTACAACTTAGTAAGCTTTGGAAAAGCTGAATTGCAAAGGGGAATGAAATGGAAACTTATTTGTCCATTTGAACTTTCAAACTCAGACTCTAAGCTTTGGTATGATGAAGAAATAAAAGGTGAATCATTGAATCCTGGGCCATCAATCATTTAATTTTACCCATGGTAAGTAGGAGAAAAAGGGAGAGAAAAAGAAAATAGAACCAAAGTTGTGGGCATGTTGAAACTTCAGGGGAAAGAAGTTACTGTGTTGTAACCATGACTATCCTGTGCCGAACCTCAGCCGAGGTCACTGGAACAAGCCAGCAAGTTAAACCTAAACAGAAATAGGACCTATGGGATTCCCCATCGGATTTTTACATAGTCACTACTGCAACACCATTTGTCAAGCTCACAGGGTAGTTTTTTACCAGATGTGAGAGAGACAGTACGAAAAAGCCAGGCTAAAGCTAGAGAGAAGAGCGTGTACGCTTCCACAAGGGAATAATCTGCCCAGGAAGGTCTGTGAAGTCCAAGATTACACTAAAACCTCTCAGATCCCTCAGTGCTGCAAACTGTGTTTTAACAGTTCCACAAGTTAGATGTTTTTGTCATCGAGAGTGAGATGTTCAAAGGACTTGTCCTGCTGCATAAAGGAAGGGTTAAACTGTCTTTTCTCCTATTTTGGGGTATATTCTGCATGTGGGAGACAATTTCTACGTGTGCAACCAAACCCATCACCTTGCCATTATGTTCCCTTTCTTCCGCAGATTTTTGGTGTAAGTTCACGTTCTCAAAATATCTCTAATGGCCCCAAAATTTTCTGTCCATGGATTTCCAGGTGCAATTTGTGCCTCTTCGACAGCAGAGAGTTCTCTTTGGGGGTCATTAAAAGTCATGAAATGATCCCGCTTACAAGAAACTGAGAGACCAGTCTGGTTTTTGGTTTTTTAGTTCTCCTTCTTGATTTTCATTGTTTCAGCTTTTTACTTGCAACATAAAGCCTATCTGCTGAAGAAGTCACGTGACTTAATTTGGTACTATTTGTAAAACACTGCAAGATTCCCGAGGGAGAGGGAAGTTGAACAAAACCAATTCATTGCTAGTAAAATTTGTTGCACTCAGATGTCAAAAAAATACAAACATCCTTAATGCAAGTTTGCAGCATTTTTTGAATCATAATAGCTTCATTCCATTCAAATGAATCAGAAACAAAACAGATCGAGAGCAGACAAACTTTGAAATACTTAAACATTCTTTAATTAAATTTTTCATGATAAAGACTTTTAAAAGGATAATTATTTTGCAGGCAGTTACTAAAAATCTACATTTAAAATCTAAATCTAGAGCAATTAGGGACAGGATAACAACAACTGTATGTAGACTTACTTTGCTGTTTCAGAAGTATATTATCAGGAGTGTACTTCAGCTCTTGTTTCTCTGTGAATTAAGACACTGGTGTCGTTATGCTGCTTATCAGGGAAGGCAGTAGGTTGTATAGTTATCTCCTGATTGGGGCAAAATCACTACCCTGAAACCACACAACCTACTACCTCATCCTGTTGGAGCACATCATGCACATCTTCTGAAGGAAACCATTTGCACAGACGTTACATCCCACACACTTCTGTAACAGTGGCCTGCTGACCTTTCTTCACAGTTCTACTGCACATCAGTCAAGAAAGGGTGAGGTGACTCCAGAGACATGACAACTGCAGTGGCAAACACTGTCCCTCCCAAATTAGCAAAATGTAATAAAAAGCAAGGGTAATCAGCACCCAAAACTGATTAAAGAGACCTCTTACTTAGGGCTCAAGCATTTAGCAGTTCCAGGGCAGTACACAAGCGACTGGGAGATATCCTCTTTGGTTTTTGTCCAGCTTGCCCCTTTGCAGTTTCTCAAACAGCCTACACAAAGTGAATTTAAACAGCTGCTGAATCCAAAGTGGCATTTTCTGTTAACTATGAATACAAATGCCAGAAGGTAATGGAGAAGTGGGTCAGCTGCTTCCAGATGGCCACTCTCACGGCAGCCTGAGAATGCTGGGTGTGAGCAAGTCCACTGTGAAAAGGGCTCAGGGACTGGGTTGTACCTATGTCCTGTCACTCACACCCCACCTTCTCTGAGAAGGGAAACGGCTTTTGGGCCTGAATGGGAACTAGAGGAATCTAAACACTGTAAAAACATTCATGTACAAGAGCCAAATGCAACGAGCAGACAGAGCCAGAGAATGTTACAGTTGGAAAATCTCTGTGTTGCCTTTCAAAGACACATCCAGCGCTGGTATCACAGCCACTTCAGGAAAGACAGTAGATTGTATAGTTATCTGACAGGCAGGGCATAGCCCTAAAACTATACAACCTACTACCTCACCCCAAAGGACAGTCAGACTCTGATCAGATGAAGCACAAGCTGTATTCCCAGAGAGCTGTATTGCTTGGTGACAACCTAGAAGACAAAAAGCTCTGGAGACAAATATTAACAGTCTTGAATTTGAAACAGTTTGCTATATACCAGACAACATTCTCCTTAATGAGCTCTAGTTTCATGTTTGAAATGTTTAATAGATTTGCAACTTGTGAAGTCATGTCAGTGACAAGAAACACAAGGGAAAGAGGATACAGTATTCATTTTTAATAACTGCACTTGTGCACTTCCAACTCTGACACAACTGTATCCTACCAAACCAGTCTGTCACTTTGGGAAAAGCACTGCTATGACTCAGAGAGAGGATGCTGACTTAGAGGGATTGTATAGCATGCTCCTAGATATTCCTCTATTATCCTAATGGGGAAGAGCTGATGTTCTCTAACTGAATTTCCCAAGTCCCACGAGTAAATATCTAAGACTGAACAAAGGATTTCTCAAGACTGTGAGGAACTGTTGTAGCCTACTCAAACCCCACACTAGTCCTAACTGAGCATAACCCAGCTCTGAATTGAGCACTAGACCAACAGACCCTGCTGTACCACACACACCTTGCTCAGGGGGATTAACAGAGCTGCCACTACAGCACCAACTACTGTCACCTCAAACTTGTGCTGCAGTTTTAGGGGGTTGTTATTCCCCACCACATGGTTTGATGGACAACACATTCAGGGCAGATCTAAAGAAGTGGAAATAACTGGGGAATCAGTCACTATTGTAATATAAATACTGCTTAAATAAATAAGCAAACCTTTAAAGTAAAAGGTATCATATAACTCCATCAGCTAACTTTCCTCTTGCTAAGTTAACTAAAGAACACCTTAACTGATACACCCATCAGCCCCATGCAGAGAAAAGAAAGCTGTTTCACTAGGAAGCAGACCTTACCCCGAAGGTCACACTACAGGGGGACTGAAGCCATCTGCCCTGGCTTTCAGCATCATTGACGTGGGGACCTGAAAAGAGAGGAGCAAGACAAAACACACACATCTCAATGGCATTTCACTGCACGCTGAAACAATTATAAGGTGGGAGAGAGCGCACGCTAAAGCCGAGAGCAGCGTCCTTCTCGAGGAGAACCACACACAGCACCAGCTTTCCCATTCACTTTTACTACCACAATTCCACTACGGCCCAGGGGAGGACCCTGACTCAAAAAAGATAGGCAAGAGAGAAGGAGAGTGAAAAGAACAGATTTTTTTTTTTAGATTGTCTTGAGTGTTAAGAGCATTGCAGAGACAGGCAGAGAGAGGTATTGGCTCCTTCAAAGAACAAACACTTTTAAATGAAGCAGAGAAGGAAGGAGAATGCAGATGTCTGACCGAATTAGATATCGATGTGCTAATTATAAAAGACTATACCATTAATGTCAAAGATCATTTCACTGCAGTGGACGAGACCACGTGTAGAAAGAGGTCACTGGTTGCTGGGAGCTGCAGTGGTGCTGTTTGTGCACAAGACGGGCCTGGTGCAAGTTTGACCACGCTGAGATCACTGTATTGGAGGAAGTACTGCTCAACCACATCTTGTAACCTCAATGCCCCTGTAGGCCAAACAGGATACGCTTTGTAATATTCTTTGTAGACCACACTGAAGGAACAGCTTGAGAGATTTCAATATCTCATCAATGTCAACTGCAAAACTGGTGTCAGAAGCTGCTCCCTGATCACTATCAAAGGAATCCGTTTGGAAAGCTCTCCAGCAGAACGCCTGATAGTCTTCTCTATGTACTTAAGGGGTTTAAAGTCAATTGCTCTCTGAATAATCCTCTGAAAAACATCCTACCCTGTGCCTCTGGTTTTTAGATAAAATATTTAAAAATAAGCATCATCTTGGTGCATGTAGTCAGAGATCTCAGTGTTCTTCCTAAGAGCCAAGGACTTGCATTGGAGCTTTGGCTAAAATTCTGTGCTGTTTCGTCAACCTTTGAGTTGTGCAGTCACCTCTCAGAAAGTGCTTTCTGTGTAAAATAAACCCTGTGCTTATATCAACAGAATCATGTTACATAATATAATTGGAGGAAAGCCGTGTATTGTGTAATTGCCTTCAAAGTGACGCTTTTGTAAGCATTTACTTTAAAGTGGAAGGATAAAAACAACACAACTTTTCAGAGTGGCAACTCTATGCTGGATGGTACAGCGAAACCAGTTCAAAGCACCAGTCTGGCATTAAAAGGATGATTCACAGTAGTGAGAAGCCCAAACTACCCCACAGACCCAACCAACTCCAACAACAGGGAATTCTGGATGAAGAACTTGCGCTTACAGCTGATTCCATGGACTCTAAGAGGCAGAAAGATAGATCCAAACAATGGCAATCTTCTGGAAAGCCTGAGTACATTCCAGGGATTTCACTGCCTGTCTTCCATGTATCTGGACTTCAGTTTCAGGTGCAATGCTAGGTGAGATAAGTGAAAAATATCCATCCCTGTTGAAAAATGGTCAACTTTTATTAGCCATTTCTAAAGGATGCTGTGATAATGATGTTAAAGATTCTTTTCTCTACATGCAGCTCATGTAATGTTGCCTCAATATATATTTTCCCACAAAAATAGTAGTTTGTTAATTCATAAAGATATTGAGATAATTATTTGTAAAGTACCCTAAACTCTAATAATATTTTCTATAAGGTCTGTTATTATGAGTATTAGTAATACTCATTAGTAGACAAAACCAGAAAAGAATGTGTTTCATCCAACACCTAAAGTTAATTAGTCTTCTGATCTCACATGCTGCTCATAAACTTCTTTTAACTGTCTTAGATCACCAAACAAGGATGAACTTTAAAATACTTAATGAAAGAAAAATGCATGTTCATTTTCCTTCTATGAAGACGACAGGCACAAGAAATAACTATCTGGCAAGAGTTATGTTTCTAGTTTAACAACTGTTTAATACTAGGAAAAATATGACATTTCCATATTCCAACTCTCACTGCTCACTGAAAAATGTCTTGGAACTGATGTTAATAAGTACCTCGGCAGTCACTTTTTAAAAGGCACAGGGCCAACCAAGTCTGCTATTTCTGTGATTTTATACGGAAGCAGACAGTTTTAAAGTTGGGTTGGTATATAATTAAAAGCCTTACTAATGAACAGGCTCTGGGACAGCACAGAACAACCATTCTGCGACCTCTGAGCACCTTCCACCCAAAACCTCCGGAGGATTTACAAAGGCTGAGTGTCCCTGGGCTATGTGCTCTCGAGGGCACTGGGATTCCACACCAAGAGGGCCTGGAGCCCCTCCAAGGTGGGGACATTCCCCAGCAAGGCTGGATGAAGGACAGGTCAGAGCTATCCAATCCCTCTCCATGTAACAATTATCTTCTGACTTCCCCAGAGGTGCAGTCACCCCTCTGCTCCCACAGATTGAAAACGTAAAGAACATTTGCTGGCAAGAGCACTGTGGGGCCAGTGGCTGAGGATTTGCTGTGGTGGATGCTGCAGCCAAGGGGAGCTTTGACAAATTCAACAGAGCCTGGATCAGGCAGGAAACTGAACTGCCACATCATTCTTTCTGGGCAGGATTGTGCCAGAGCAGTATCATGGCAGGTAACTTTCCTGGAGATTTCAGATAGAAATTTCTTGGTGGAGGGAAGGATTCGCTTTCCTTCAATCTGTGTATGACAAACTCCATACACAGTATTTTAAAATATATTTTTAGCTGAATATAACAAAAATGACACACTGCCTTGCATCTTCAAGAAGTAAAAAATATTCTACAAACACAGATGTTGTGACACCTGTGAAGTACAACACATATTGAAGTCTTACCCATTACTTAAATGCAGCTGTTCCTAAAATGGCAAACAACAGCTCTTCGCCCAGTTGTGAAACTCTCCTGTAATTTAACGGTACAGGACAGATTCTGCCAGAACTTCAGGCAGGCACAGGGAAAAACTCACAGGACTCAGCTTCCACAGCCTCCTTCTCCACTCTGTGGAGGTGCTTAGGATTTTCTACAGGTTGACTCGGGGCTGGGTGTACATCAGAGGTGTTCTGCACCATCACAGACATGTTCTATATGTATAGGCTGGGCATTTCACGGTCCTGCTGCTGTGAATTGCCTTAAAAGTTAAACAGGTGCTTCAAAATGGAATGCATTAGGGAAAAGACAGTTTTCCATCAAAAATACACCTCATTTTTCTTGGATGTGGGATTGTGTCTTCTGCTTACGCAAACTATAGTACCTAAACTGGCAAAATTGTTATTTTTCTATTGCATCCATTTCTGGCTTTTTTTGCTTATGTACTACTCTGAATGCTAAAAAAGCCATAAAAGCCAGTATTCCAGTGGATGATGAAACACTCAATGCCTCAAAGCTTCCACTAACCCAGAAATTACACCAGGGCTAAGCGCTGGCTGCTCTGTCGGTTGCACGTGTTCCTAAGCAAATAAACATTTCCGAAAATACCTTGTTAAAAAATAAACTTCAAAAGTTTATTACTCACTGCATCCCTGAGCTCTCCATGGCAGAGGTGAGGACCACCAGATCCTAATGCCCAGAAATCAGGGTGAGGCCACAGTCCAGGGGAGAGGAAACCTGTGTGCAAACGGAGAATCCACAGCGTAAGTGAGGTGCATCTTGTGAAAAACGAATGTTACAGGTACTCTTGATAACTCCCCGTGTGTAAGAGCAAAAGTGCAAGGGCTGGATTACCTGGGAGAGGAGCCTAGCAAGAGAAGATGAAGCTTTGACAATTAGGATTGTGTTTTGTTAGGGAAGGAGCAAAGAGAATGTGTCAGTTTTATTTTCTCTTGGCAGTCAGAGATAGGAAGAATAAAAGGAGCATAGAACACCTCTCAGAGTAAGCATCTCCTGCACAATCATCGGTTATTGCCACGCTCTCAGGAGGATTGTATTAATGCAGATCACACTAAAATGAAATATTAATCACGACCCCTCGCAAATATTCACTCATTTTAGGATGCTGAGCAATGGCCTGTATTTTTGAAAGAAATGAACTCGCCTAAATCAGCTGACATGACCCAGATTTGCCCAACATCTCGGAACACTAAGCTGGACACTTAAACGGAGCACCCTTATCTTTGCTTTGACATGCTATGTCCAGCTTTTCCAAACTGCACCTTTCCCACATCCCCTCAAATCCCACGAAAATAAAAAACTGGGCACAGTCCCTGATGCAGAGAGCAGAGAGGATCACAGCCATCCAGTCTCTCCAGCTAAATATTCAGACATCTCACAAGCATTATTTGAGTAATGTTTTTAATTATTTTTGAATGGAAACCCCCTTTACTGCATAGAGAATCTTAAACAAGCCATCTGAACTGTAAGTCAACCAGATCTGACTTTTTAATTTATGTAATTCTTACAGTGTCACACCTAGTCTACATGACACCACTGAGGAAGGGTTTTTTATTTCAGTTCCTTATAGAAACTGGGAGTCACATCTTTAAAAAAACACCACTCCCAATCCCAGCACACTAACTCATTGTGAGGAAAACTGAATTTTCATTCTGAAATGGATTTAAATCCTTGAAAATTGTTTCTCTTTAAAAAGACATGCAATGAACTAGTATGTGCAAGTTCTAACTTAATTAAGCCCCAAGAAGGAACGTCTGTTGGGGTAAGCCTCAACAAGAAACTAAAATTCATTCTGCAGGATGAAGCTGTGCCAGTAATTATAGTTGGTAGAAACATGTCTTCTGGCCTTTGCCCCATAAGGCTTCCATTTTAAATTTTAGCCTTTAGTGAGATCAAGCAGCTGACAAGTAGGATACTATTATACGGAAAGCTAGCATGAAATCACCAATCTGTGTAGTATGTTTGTTTTAAAATATTGTTACAAGCTTAAAATCCACTTCCACTGCAGAACACCATTCTGGGGTTTGGACTGCATTTGGGCTCAAGCCAGTGGGCTTGGTTTAATCTGACAATCCATTAGCAGAGTCCACTTACATTAACCCAGAGAAAGCATTTGCATAGGCATTGCCAAACCCAAACCGCAGCAGCCTGCTTATTTCTGGTTACTTCTGGGGTGCAGGGAAGGTGTGAAGCCACAGCCCTGATCAGACAAGGCCATTTGCAAGAGCAAACAATTGTCCTGTCAGACATTTCCATGTCCCTGACAGGACATGGCCTGGCCAGGACCTGACGCACCAGCTGAGGGACACATCGCTCTCCACAGACTGACTCCATGGCTAGGCTTTGTACCTGAGGCTGAAGCTTTCACTGGTTAAACCTTCATGAAATGGACTTAAAGTGGTGGTAAATCTTGAGCAGATCTTTGTCAGAGCTGATGGCGTGTTAGACTCTCTGTGTCCATTATTCATGAGCTGTTGCTACAGGACCTAATTTTACATAAGTGAAAGTCACAAGAGAACTGTTAGGATGAGCAACTAGGACGAGCACAGGGAAGGAGTGCCTCATCAGTCAGTATTAAAGACATAGTTCAGTATTACATTTTCTGTTTGTGAAGCCTCTTGGGAGTTGAAATATGCAACACATTTTCTCGGAATAGTGACAAGCTGAAACTTAAAATCTTGAAGACGGTCTTTAGAACCAATTTCTTCATGTCCTCTGCACAATTCCATCCCAATTCCCCACATATGAAAAATACATAACCCCTCATCTCCAAATTCATCTGCCTTACAGTTCCTTTTAGCTCCTATTTAAAAACTCCTAAAATCCTACCTTAGCCATTTCTCTGCGCCTGCTCTGGGATGTGAAAGATTTCAAAATTTACAATCAGCCTGGCAAGGAGCAGATTATACATTCTCTGAAGACAGGAACGTGCCCAGTGGCAGTATCAACTCAGCAATACAGCAAGAAGGCCCAGTGAAACTGAAATAATTGATTCCCCTCCCTTATCAACATAAAAAATAGAGTCATACAAAACCACCTGTTTTTCTATCACATGGCATTTATAGCAAACATACCAGACAGTATTTCAATATTTTCCTGTTGGGGAAAGAAGCTGCAGGCACAGAATCCATGACATGTAAATTAAGATATACTTCACAAGATGTATCTTAGTTGTGAAAGTAGGTCATGCATTTAAGGCATTTCTAGACTCTGTCTCTTGATGTAAATATTCTGAAAACATTCTTGTGTGTATAAAATAATATTTTAATTATTTATCAGATTTCATACTCTAAGAACATTAAAGAACAGGTTTTTCTAAGAGTCCTCATAGGGTGGTAAATATAAGCACTTCTTTGCAACCTTCTGTAACTTTATGTAGTGCATGCTTAGTTCCTAATGGAACTGCATGATTGAAGCACATCACAAAAAAAGTCGATACAGTAGAAAAAGATGATGTGTGAAGATTCCAGGCTGCACACAGAGGGTTCCTGACTAAACAATATAACTAAATTTTCAAGTGTTTCCTACTTTGTATTGTTTTGGGACTCTTGGAATTCCATCAAGACTGGTGTTGGGTATTTGTTCATCTAGCTACGAGCAAGTTATTCCACGAGCAAAGTTAAAGACAAAAAAAAAAAGCAGTGAAAGTAAGAAAGCAAGAGAGCCTACATGTTTAGGATGGGAATTGAGTTTCTAGGCCAGCACGTCTATCAAGAAATCTAAAAAAACAGAGGCAATTTAAGTGGGTACCACTATCAATTTATCCACTAGGTGTCACAAAATAATCATGCAACCAGATGAAAAGCAATTATATGTAAAATGTGTCAGTGTACTACATCAATGAAGCGCTGCTTTGAAAAGGAATCTGTGATAAGAGCAGATGCAGGAAAATGTCATGGATCTCATGAATATGCAAACTGTCAGGAGTGTATGGGAACCTGAGCCATGACACACAAAAAGCTGTTGCTAACCACAGTGCATGTCACGTACTGGATTCACATACACATATGGAAGTGCTCCTTGAAAAAAAGTCTTCCCATATCCTAAAAGCAATATTACCAGTTCTCAGAACTGCAAGTCTTATGTTTCTTGCTTTTTAATGTTCCAGCTACTGGACTAATGTATTATGTCAGATTCTCTACAAATATATAAAAATCCATCATGACTACAGGGAAAACACTGCAAAGAAAGCAAGTTCTGAGGGTTAAAATGTAAGAGGAAGAGAAACAAAAATACATTATTAATATTAGTATAAAATCCACCAGAAATGCCAAACATTGAAACTGGCAATAACGTGTGGCAGACACTCCTTAGATCCAGATTGTTCTTTTGGAAGGGCAGGCTTGAAAACTACCAAATGGTTCTGTAGCCATTATTTTCCAGAAATTAGTCTCTACTACACTAGCAGTATTTTTGTTCTTAAATATTCCTGGACCATTTTAAATTCATAATTACATGTACACCTGCACTCATCCAAAATACTAAGTGCATTAAAGGATTAAGGCTGGGCTGTTGAAACAGGCCCCTCAGTTTCCAAAAGGTTTTTTTTTAATAACCATTTAGTAACTTTTCCTCAGAGTTGCATAAAATTTTTACAGGCCAAGCGGACTCCAGTGTGAATTTATCATTGTCTGTACTCACACACAATACACACAAGTTAAAAATATTGTAATCAAGATATGCAACATTATGAACTAGAATAGCCTGGTTACTTACAAAGAGGAGACATACCCTGGACATTTTTTATCGCACAAACATAACAGGAGCAGGGCTATATATGCTCTGCTGTCAACTGCCTTTATATCCAGCCAGCCCAAGCTGTGTCAAACCCCTTCCCCCTCATCAGACATGCAATAAAGGAACACATGCCCTACCACAGCACTGCATGTGTACACTTCAGGTTATGTGTTTTATCCTGGCTGTAAAAAGCATGCTCACATGATCAAGTCTGGATTTCTTAAACAATCTTTCTTTTTAAGATGTGCTTTCTAAATGTCAGAGCTGCCCAACAGTTTCCAAAGTTTGGAAATACTTTCTTACTTAGTGATCATAGGAAGGAAGCTTTTCTTCCCTGCAGTTTGTCCTTTTTTTTTTTTTTTAAGTCACTCCACTAAGTACTTGTGCCTACAGGAACACAGATACAAAGCTGAGAGAGACATACTGGGGTTTTGTGTTTCCAAAGCTAGCACAACTTCAATACGGCTATACTAGAGGAATCTGATATTGTGAAATACATTTTCAGAAAAAACTCAGAAACATTCTCTGAAGTTCTCCACACATTAAAACCATTATCTGACTTTAAAGAACCCTCCAGTGATCCCTGTTTAAGCTGACAGAACGCAGAGCCTCGTGAAGTCAATCAGAATTCTGCTATCATGTAGTGAAGCTGTGATTTCCCTTTAGGCAGAGCCATACAGAAAAACGCTGAGGCTTCATTACTTGTGCACCAGGACCCCCAGATCCTTCACTACAGAGCTGCTTCCTACACAGTTGCCCCCCGCCTGTTTCTGTATGATCTCGCTGATGGTAGCACACACACCACTTCTCAAATTATCAATATTAAAACATTTTTTTTCTTTTTTTTTATTAGAAAGCTCATCTATCCTAGGCCTCACTTAGCCTTGAAGCACCACGAGTAAAACAGCTTAGGAACGTGAATGTACAGCAAATGTGCTTCCCATTAGCTCTTAATGCCATAAATCTAAAATCCTTGATACTACTGTTAGAGCAGTGCTTCCACTCAAATCTTAAAGAAGCTTTAGACAAGATAGTAAGTCTCAACAGACACATACAAGACACTTACTTCTGCGTAGGACAGGCTTGCAAATGCATGTGGGTCAGAGGTCCTGCCCCTGTGCATCACTATTTCACTTACAATGGAATAATCTTAAATTACATTAAGAACTATAATCATATTCTGCTATTATTTACTTTTTCATATCCTCTGCCACTAGAAATAAGCTTGAAGACATCCATCCAGCCCAAAGTGCACTATTCTGGGAAAGTTTCCATTTAGATGAGAACATTTATGCTCATAACTACATGATTTTTTTTAAAGCTTAATTCAATATGAGTAACTGGTTCAACTTAGAGTCTGCTCATTAGTGAGCAGTTGGAAGGAACTGGTTAATCATTGTTTGCCATCTGCTTTGGAGAATCGACACTGTACAGAACCTTTTCTGCAGCCAACAAACCCACAACGCCCAAAGAGCACTAAAGGAAAACCCTGTTTCCAGCTATGGGGTTCTTTTCCGTGCACACTGAAAGGATAAATACTTTGTGGCTGACCCTCTTCTCCCTCCCTGACAGACTGTGCTCTGGGCAGAGGTCTCTGTGGGACTCCCCACGCCACTGAGCAGCCCCTGTCCAGGTGCAGCGGTGGTGCTGGGCAGGAGCGTCAGTGGGCTGCTCAATACCCAGGGAGAGCAAGGCTGTCACACCACCAGGCCACCTGGCAGCAGGAGGTCAGGAGGCTGCAGGACATACACAAGATGCCACCTGTGGACTTGACTGTAATTTACACGGTTAGAACACAAACCTAGAGAAATATCAGCAACATTATCCCTTTCAGTTTCCACATCCCCCTCATCTTTCTTCACGTACAATCAGTACACCTGAGCACTCCCCACGGGATTTCCAAAAATGAAGGCAGCTCCTTACAGGTATCTGCTGTTTGCTCAGAAAGCCCCTGAATTCTCTCTTGTCTCCAGGCTCTTTTATTAAAACCAACTCTAAGGTCTTCTAAAGAGACAAGCCAGGACTTAAAAGGCTATATTGACTCAAGAAAGCATTTGCCTCCTCACAGAAGAAAATCAAAATGAAAGAATAAAATTGGTTCATTATCTATGCTACTTTCTTGGCTCATCTTCCCCATGTGGTGGGACTGACAAATGCTGTGTCATAATTGGAGAGGGAAGGAAGTTTCCATTTTGAGTTTAGTTTTGGAATCCAGAGTCTTCCTCAAAAAATTCATTTACTTCAAAATGAGGAAAAAATATATGAATGATGTAAAAATGTTCCACTTAAACACAGAAAAATTGCTAGGAAAAGGCACTTCATAATCGAAAGTTTTGCTAAAATACACATTGCTAACAAGTGTCAAAGAATACCAGAAGAAATGCTGAGCATGAGAAAATCAATACTGCTAGGCTCACTCTCCTGTCAAAGATCTAGCACTGGGGGCCATAATTCAGGTTATTAAAACGCTTTTTCAAGATTGATTAAAGTTCATTTTAGTATCATCAGGAGGGAACCCAGGCTCCAATGATCTCAATAGTGAGAGTCCTAAAGGTTGCACGAGCTGGATTCATTTCCCAACTGTACCACATACTTCCTTCACAATTTCAGGCAAATACTTGGGTCAAGTTTTTAGAAAAAATAACTTCAGTTCTCCTAAGTTCTTTAGATGCTAAAATAACTCATCAGACTTTTCAAAGGCAAACTGCAACTAAGCTGTTGGTCTCCCTGAAAATGTTGAGCTGACCCACACTAAATGCTGTTAAAGATCCACCCTCATCTGTTGAGGCTGCGTATCTTAAAACATTCACATCTGTGTTTCACTTCCACACCCGTAAAATATTATGTTCCTGCCTCCACGAGCTGAGGAGAACAAATTATCATGTCCATGAACCAGCTTTGAGAATCTTCAGTGCTAAGATCATTTTAGATCAAGATCTGCCTTCCTTTTCTAGATTCAACAATGTTCTCTGGCAGCCACAGGATACTTAACCAAACAATTCAGATCCTGGTTTTGGGAGATTAAAACTATGTCCATATGGACACCTTCAGACTCCTAAATGTGTCTGAAAATACCCTGCATTTACCATAAATGTCTCTAGCTTGCTTAAATTTTAAAGAAACCATTGGACTTGGATGCAATAGGATTATCGGATTCACTCAAGACCTAAGTCCTGGCATTCCAGATCACCCTTGTAGCATTCCCTCAGAAGGAACACAAGTATTTCTTGAACTTATTTTCCAGAACAATTTAGTTCTTATGAGGGTGAGATGAGCACAGGTGAAAAGCTGAAATACCTGCAAGAGTATTTCATCAGTCAGCTGGATCCAGCAGAAGCCAAAAGTCAAAGACTGTGCCAGAAGGAATTTCACACCAACTAATTCCACATTCTGCACCATTTCTTCTAAGAAACAATCAATCATTAGGAATACATATTAATAGTTTTCTGCAGGCATGTAAGAGCAGGGGGAAAGCAGAATATTAATGCTTGAGTATCACCCTTAAGCTGGGCAGGAATTAGGCACAATAAAACATCTGGTGTGAGCAAGTACTTTCAGCCCATATCTATGCCAAGACACAGCTATATGGGGCTGCTTTCTTGTAGACATAAGCCAAGACAGACATAAGAAGGCTATACTCCGATTTTTTCCAATAGATATATCCACATGAACATCTTGGGTTGAGAATCATGTATTTTTATACATATTTTCCATAAAAATCAACAGCCTTTCTCTAGTATTCAACTCATTATTGACACCCCCCACATTGCTACATCAACATTTTATTTGAAGTATCAGTCATAGCATCCCATCAAAATTTAATAGCCACTTTCTATAACTGAAGCATATTAACTCTTGGTTTCACCTATGCTAAGGTTTATCCCTCTCCTTCTTTTCAAACTCTAGTGATATTAAAAATAAAATACCTTTCTACAGCATGACTTAGAGATGCGTAATATTCCTTTCTTCCGCTCGTGGTAAAGAGATAGAAGCGAAGGCAAAAGAATTCTCTATCCTAGTCTAAAGCTTCATACTGAATCATGAGTGTCAAACCAACAGGGCTTTCAAGAAAACTGTCAACAACTGTAACAGTTACATAAGATAGTTAGAAAAATATTTTGCAAGGAAAAATGACAGTTTCTGTCACTTGAGATGATTTATACTTCAGTTTTAGAATGCAGGCAGTCAACATGTGATCTGACTTTTACTAAAGGAAATCAGAGATATTTAGCAGGATTACAAAAGGGAAAGCACCGATGGCCCTATACCAGCAGTTCCTCTCAGTTCTACAGGAAGATTTGCACGGTTTTCCTCTCAGCGTTACACAAAAAACCAGAAAGGGTGATCACATCAGCAGCTCTCCCTGTGGTCACCTTGTTCTGAAGGCCGTCTGGTGCTGTCTGTGCTGGCCTGTTTGTGTTGTGTCTTAAAGTTCCTTGAGGACGAGAATGAGTCACAGGTCACAGTAGCTGGGTTTGAAGTTACTTTGCAAGAGAATGTGATGGTTCAAAGTGTGCCCAAAGAACGTATGGCTGTTCATAACAGAACCCTCGAGAAGGACACCAAGTGCAGAGGTGGCCATATAGGCCGGATGGCAGGTGGGGTGAGCTGGGCCTGCATTGCTGGCTCTGTCATGCACTTCCTGCAGCGCTTGCAGTGGTTACACAAAGCCCTTTGGGGCTCCATTTTACTGCTTGTTAAACTGAAATCACAATTCCCCATCTCACAGTGATACTGTGAGGCTCATTCATTAATGACTTCAAGTCAATACTGGGGAGATGGTCAATACAGATTTTATGCATCACCAAAGTAACGTGTAACCCCAGAACTTACATGGTATATAGCCTTGTCTGGTCTCTTAGCAGTCACAGCTAAAGATTATACATTCACTTTACTGAAAATATTTCAGAGGCAGGAGTTGTTAGTAGTGCTGATTTTGCATCCCTCAAGTTACAAATCTACAAAATGACAAATGAAAATGGACACACTCTTTAAATGCAGTGCAAAAAAGGTACTAAGCACACCCTGTAATGGTGATAAATGATGAAGAGAAAATGGTACAACTGCTGCACTGAGCAGACAGTGATTTAAATGAGCCCATGAAACAAGTATTTTAAAGTCTCAAGAATGACCATTGATAGTATCTGGAGGGGTTTCACTTTAGAGCTGGGAGAACAGTTGTTTTTGCTGATCTCTGCAAAAAAACCAATTCATGAATGCCATTGCCATTTACCTGTAGAAACACAGCTACAATTCAGCATAGTAATGAATTTAAAGGTGTATCTCAAAGATATTTATAAAGATATAAATACTTTGCTTACTCTGGCAATCACACAGAAGAAAAAGTTCTCTTCAAAACGTCTTTTCCAAGGTTTCTGAGGACTCCTTTTAAACTTCATTGCCAGAAGTAATCTGCCATGAAGACCTAAGCATCAGCAAAAAATTAATCTCCAGTGTGATTGCTATATATACCTTGTCATTTCCTCTGCAGAGATGACCAATCGTCACTTCTTTCATTTTATAACTTGGCTCCCCTGTAAGTCGTTCTTTCTGTTTCCAAAGAGAAAGAGGAAAAGTAATATTTTTATATGTTATCCTTATGATGGAAAAAACTAAAGAACAGACATACAGATACTAAAAACAGCCTTTCCTGCAGGTGAGGAATGTGTTTCAGCAGAAGGCCAGTGTCCCAATGCAAAGTTATTTTGAAAGCCTTAATTGAGGGTAAGTGGGGCACGAATGGCACTTTGTAGAGGGATGACTTTACCCTCAGGGAAGCACTATGACAAGATTTCTGAAACTACTCAATTTAACTGCAGCAAGCCTTGAAAGCTTTGAGTAAAAAAGTTTCCTCTACTTTCACAGCCACGCAAGTTTAAAGAAAAGTTACCAGATAAAAATATTTCAGCTTTTACTCCTGAGTATCATCCTTGTTTTTAGTCCTTTAAAAATGCTATACCAATTACTAGTAGAAAGAGTAAATGTGCTCAGACTAATCACCCAAGCATGGTCATCAATACATGTGGGTATAAATCACTCCAAACATGTAGCATTCAGCAGTTTAGTCTCAGTAGCCAGGCACACTAACATTCCTGATAATGCATTTGTGTCAGTAATACCTTTACACATGCTTTGTAATCAGACTCAAGTATAGAAGTCACTATTACATACAAAAAAACACACAGTATGGTGAAATAACAACTCCTGGTCTCTTGTATCGTGATAGCAATAGAACCCTGGGGAATATGAAACAACATTGTCACATCCCTACTAAGAGAAGGGGGAGAGGGACTGACACCTGCAAATGCCCTTGGCATGGATTAAGGCGAGGTAACTCTCAAGGTCTGTAACAAACATCAACTCTAACAGCACAAATGTGACTCTCCCACAGCTCTAACGTACCATACTCTGAACCAACCCCTCAGGAGCTTCTCTCCTTTTCTCTCTCCATAGCAGCAGTTTAGGAATAACAATTACCTGCACGTGCACCTAAGTCAGATCTAAATGCAAATGAATACTCTTCACTGCCAAGTCTGAGAGCAAAGCCCTGTGAAGACTTAAGCATCCTAAAAACTAGGTTTGGGTTACCCACTGTGAGGTGATACCTGGCCTTGGAATGAAATGCAGAAAGGCATCAGAGTTTCCCACACAATCTACAAGGAGAGGTAAGGACTTCAGACTGGTATTCCCATGCTTGGGTATCAGATAGGTCTTCATACCAATGCCTATTCACCCTTCATCCCAATCCTCTCCTTCTGTGAAGATAATAATCATATTAATGTTTGGCCTTTCATAAGCTGGTTTTTTTTTTTCCTTTCTTTATGTCCTGAACTGATTTTGGTGGTTTTTTTTCCCACCTGTTTCAGTATTGCTCTTTCACTCCACAGTACACCTTTATACTTGCCCCACAATTTCCTTGTGGTAAGATTTTTCTTTTTTTTGTTGCTACTTCCATAGTTCACCTGAGCATTAGAAGGGTCTGGCTTATTGTTCTCAAAGTCACCATCTTAGCACTGCTTTGTTTCGCTTTAGTGGTCAGAGACCAGCTCCTCTTCCTCTGCTCTGGTAATGACATTATGCTTTTCTCTGTATTTAACTCACTCTAAAATGTGTCAGTACATCTGGGTACCATTCTGAACAGCTGAAAGAATTTATTTTAAATTGTCACTCAGTTTATTAATAAAGAAGAAAAATGCATGTGTATATTTTTCTTTAAGACAGAATAAAGGTACTGTACAAAAATGTACACAAAAACAATCTTTGGCCTCAGTCAGACATGCGGCCAATGGGAAAATACAGGCAGAAGAAACTCCAGACACAAGATGGGATAGAAATCCTACAGATAAAGAAACTCTTCAAACTTGACTGCCTTAAGGGTGTATAAAGAACATATACTGCGTTGATATAGTGCCATATAGAGATTTTATAGGCATGGTTTTCAGAATATTCCATTATTACAGTAGGCTAAAATCCTGCAGATGTTTAGACATGAAGAACTTTACTCAGACATCTTGTATTTTCATGGCTGGGTCTTAAATTCCTTCTCCAAAAAGTTAGGAAGAAAACCCTCTCTCTTAGACTGGTTATAGAAGAGCATCAGTTGCCAGACAGTACTGAACATCAGGTATACAGTTCCCAAGCAACAAATACGATATTCTCTAGCAAGAACTGTATTTTAACACTGTGAATAAAAGCAAAAGGAGAGGCAAACAATGCACAGGGAGTGCATTAACTGTGGTCTTTGAGTCAGCAAAGCGATCCACTTGAGAGTCAGAGAACTAACAATAATGCAGCTCTGGAGCAGAGTACTCAGTATCCACACAATGAGAGTTTAGCAAGTCTACATCTAGTTTTAGTCTGTCACAGAGCTGGTGGTTCCTTACTAATGCAATGCACCAAAAGAGGGTGCTAAAGAGAACCTCAACCATTAACTGCCGACACTTGGAATCGGGGTACCTTACTTAGCCTGAGTACATATTTTTGAAGGCCAATGGGATAAGCCACCCCTTACCACGGAAGTTTCAATATAACAGGATTGCTATTTTAACTCATGATTTTTAAAGTTTAACTCTTACACATCATGACAGTAGTGCAGTGCCAAACATTGAAGAACTGACACCTGGAGTTCACTAAGGTGAAAACGCCCCAGTTTACTGTAAAGCAATGCAAGGTGTTTCCTTTGTGGGATGGGAGGAGAAATTAGCCTTTCTAATTGATTAAAACCCCCCACCCCAACAACATGACTGACTGGAACCCTGCTGAATGAAGTAGGACCTTTATGAAGTGGCACCACTAATCACATTTTAGAAAAGTGTTGACCATGAATCTTTTTTGGAATTATATTGGCAAAAGACACTGTATGGTGTGGTACCTACAGTTATGCCCATAAGCTCTACAACCTGACTGCAATTTTACTAAACCACTTGAGCAAAATGCATATTTTTGTGACATAATGCCACTTGAACTAACAACAGAAAATTGTTTCTACAATCCAAGTCCTCAAAACACCTATGAAGACTAAAGTAATACAGAAACAATCCGGGCAAATCAAACCCACTATTGAAAGAAGCAGGTTAAGAAAAGTAATTAAGAGTAAGTCATTAATTGCATTTCAACAGTGCTGTATTTGCTGTCATTGAAGATGAATGCCCATAACAAACAGATGGTTTGTAAAAGGCTGGAACATAGGGACCTCACTCCAGACTTGTCTGGCATTTGACAGGATGGTCCATATGCCCAGGATGTGACTGTGGATCCAAGCACACAAACCCAGGCTTTCGCCTAAGAATGCTCTGACCTGGGACAGCTACAGTCCAGGGGGATTTTCCACGTGCAGTGACTGACTTAAATAACCACAGCACTTCTGCCCATTTATTCCATGTACTTACCACTTGTATTTTTTCCATAACTACACTACTAATCACTGCTGAAAAACAAGACAGTAGGCCAGACAGACCCTCGGTCTGGCTAGACTGTTAAATCTTATGTTCTTAGGATTTTTAGCTGAGGAGACTGTGTTTCTCCAAGTTTTGTTTAACTTATTGAAACTGCCACATACTTCTCAGGCTACAATTCACAATCAAATGGTGCAATGTGGTACTGCAGGAAGAACATCACTGCAGACAGAGAGGTGCTGAAACTGAAACAGAGCTAATTCGGTTCCTCCAGAGTCTCTGACTGTAGCACAGTGTCAGTAGAACTGCTGCCTACTCCTAGCCATCAATATCTGGTGCTAGGATTCATACCTTATCAAGACTTTCCATGGGAAAGCTTTAGAAACAAAAGCAAAACACAGACATTCTCAGCCGTGCCTTGTGAAAACAGCTGGGAAGGCTGTGAGTGCAATAGCAGATGTGGCTGCTTACAGACACTGCACTCCCAGCGTAACAGGAGCCACAGCACTCCCAGAGGGTGTTCCTGGGACCCACCTGTGGGCAGGTAACACCCAGTGCTGGCGCTGGACAGAGCCCCAGGACATCACAGCACCTGGGACCTGCTTGGGGGAACAGCAGGCTTTTCTTGAGAACTTACTGCTCTCTTACCCAAAATATGGCAAGGGCCCAGAAGAAGTACTGACACACGATTCCCAACGTGCTGGTCAGAAAACCAAGCTGGGTGACCAGAAAATACGCAGCTTATTGGGTATGCAAAAGTTTTGCTCCTGTGCCGAGTCAGCAGTTGTATCTGGTACTGGGTTTGATCCTTGTCTTTAACAAGGAGGACATGTAACTCTTGAGGTAAACCTGTATTCTGGAATGTGCTTAACAAATATTTCATCAAAGGCGAAAGGTTTATCTTTTACTGCCAAATGATTTATTAGAACTCAGAGCCAAAACAGATAAAAGCCCTGGGGAAGTACTGTGTCTTTCAAAGAGTTAAGCTCGAAGGGGAGTTAAATGCTGCAGACGGGAGGGCTGGGGAGGAAGGTGAGCAGCAGTCTTGCCAAACAAATAAAGATTTCCCACACATATGTCAATGCAATTCTCTGCATCAATACCTGAAAAAGGAGCAGGCAATAAAGAAATGCACGCTTAAAGCCATGACTAATGAGGATACTTTTGTATCACAAAGTCTGGATTAGCCAATGAATCTTTCAAACTATCTAACTTGCAGAATAGCATTTGGCAAAGCCTGCTGACATCTGCCACCACTTTCTTTAGCTTTCTGCATTCCCTGAGGGCGCTGCCTGCGAGCTGCCCTGCAGTGCCACAGCACAGCAACTGCAGACGGGAGGGAATGCAGACAGACATGCAAAGTGTTTAAAATAGGAAGCCCAGGCTCTGTGCCGGGGCTGTGTAACAGGTGTATCTATATATTGGGAGCTTGCATTAATGAGGCTTCTGTTACACACGGACGGGCGGCCAGCAGCCTTTTCAGAAGTACGGGGTATTTTGGTGAAAGTCAGACAGAGTAACCTCGTAGTAACCTCTAGTCTGGCTCACAGCCACTGGGGAGGACTCTGGAGGACTGTCCCTTGGTGCTGCATTGATTAGATTTCTTCCCATAACACATCCAGTGTTTTTGCTCAGTAAACCTTACTAACAATTGAATCAAGGATAAAGAGTGAGAGGGGAAATAAAAGCTGATCTCCATGTGAAAATGGGCCATAAAATTAACAAGGTTCTCAACATCAAGTAATTCTGTCTGCTCTATTGTGACCAGAAAATCAGAGCCTGTAAAAGACTTACACAAGCAAGGAGGAAAAAAAAAAAAAAAAAAAAACACAACGAAAATATTCCAGAATTTATACAGCAACTCGAATGTTTAAACACACAACATCTAAGAAATGTAAAAGTTTAGCTTCCCCTACTACATTTAAATATTTCCTTGTCCATAGATTATGCATGCATCATTTTTGGACACTAGTCATATTGGCAAATACACATTTTCCACAATCTTTTATGGTGCTGGGGAAATATTAATATACAAGTCCCCTGATTTCCAAGTCTTGCAGCATCAACACTGCATAGAAAGCATGTTTACAAGAACAACCAAAAAGCCACACACTGTCAAATAAAATGTGAATGATAACCTGGGACACAGCAAGTCCACAGTATAGTAATTTTTCCTCTAAGAACATCAATGCATGGGGATATAATAATCCCAGAACACACCCAAATCTTGTTGGATACTGAGAGTGCCCCACTGTGGATCACCAATATTTTTTGCTGCAATGATCCTTAAATGCTGGAAATTTGGAACCAAACTCCAAATCATTGTCATTGGAAAGACAATTGTAACACTGAACATCCCAAATGAACAGCCCCCATTCCTTTAAGGAAGGAACACCACTTTCTATCAATAATGAATCATCCAAGCTCTGCATAACAATTATAACACTCACTTACTTGGCAATTAATGCAAGAGAAACTATGATCTTTCTAACATACATATAACCTACTATCAAGTATTAGAGATGAAAGGGTGAACAGGATTGTCATGACTTCAGCTATTCACACTGCATGATAACTGATAAAGTAAGTAAACTAAGCATATTGCAATACCTAGAGTAAAAGAAGAACAGAATACACAGGACTGCTTTAATAAGGCACGTGGGAATACACAAATAATTCATTTATATCTTCTCTAATAACACGTGCTTTCAGAAAGGTCTGTCACCCCAAAGTGATCCACGGAGATAGCAAGACTGGTATAGCATGCAACGTTCATTTTTAAAGGTTTATGGATCTTAAGTAGGTCTTCTCAAGCTACCCATGTTATCACAACTGGGATCTAATGACTTAGAAGCAAAAAATCTTCCTGCTACATGAAAACAAGTGTCTAATATCGCAGAGAAACAATGGTAATGACCTTAAATGACCTGGCATTTGTCTGAGGTTTTCTCCCTGAGATCTTTTATATGAATGACCCTGGTAAAGTAATGGTCAAGAAGCAACAATTAGACACAAAATAGCCAAGTAAAAGTCAAGAAGCCTAACACAGCTGATGCTGCATGTTGGCAAGGCTTTTCACTTCTGGAAACACGGGCAGTACATTTTACAATTCAATTTAAAAAGCTGATATTTCTGACCCTTTGACATCAACTGTGGTAAAGGAATGAAAGCTGCCCTTCACCTGGCACTAACTCACATTCCCACTGCTGCTCTGTAATGGCCTTCGGAGGGTCCAAACACCGGGCAAACTAATTGCTTGCAAACTACTTGCAATCTACGTTCAGAGGGGGAAAGTCTTGCTTAAAAAATAATTTAAAAAATCAAATAAAAAATTACCTCAAGAATTTTCATGAAAGAAAATGAGATTTTTCATGACGGTCCTTTATGTGTTTTGGAGCTTAAAACAACTGTGTTGTATAAATATGATATATTTTGCACAAATGGCCCTTCAAATATTCAAACACAACTCAAGTTTCCTGAGTGCCATGCTCTTTCTATATCTAACATCCCCTTTTCAGAAAAGGCTCAGAAAAGGACCAGACACTTGATACACTCCACCGTGACACTCTGCCCTCTACCACTCAAACATGCCACTCTAGGATGAATTCAACATACACTAACCACAAACCCTACTAAGAGGCCTATTAAGTCTTGATTTGTGCCATAGGTATTTAAGTATAGTAAATTAAACCCCTATATGCTTATAAGTTTATCTGACACATAGATGTGCAATAATTTACAAAAACATGGGTATCAACATCACTGAGAACAAGCTGCTTCCATGAACTGCTGAGAAAAGTGAAAGTACAGAAATGGAGGCTGGATTCTGCAGGGAATCTACACAGTTTTCCATGCACTCCACTGCCCTAGCATTTAGGGAAACTCTAGGCCTTTCCCTGGCCTTGGGTACAACAACAGTCAACAGCCCTTCTTGGAATTCTTGGAAAGCTGCAGACCTCAGTTGAGAGATCCCAAAAGAGAGTTATTAATGAAGTCATTGTTAGCTGTGTGCTCTGCTGGTGGAATACGTTGTGCCTGCTATTTCAGAACAGAGAATCCTGGCCAGCCTTGTCCTCCCAAGTTCATTATATGCTCCCATGTGCCATGAGAGTAACAGAAGGGACAGTGCAAGTCCCAAATTCCTTCCAGTTTGTCAGCTCTGAACACAGTTTGTGACACCACACTAATGGGCTGAAGGCAGTTTGCAGAAAACTCACCCCAAGCACTTCAGCTACCACACAGAGAAGTCTTCCTTTCTCCTCAGAGTGTCTGCCTGCAAGATACACTCTGGTGGCTCACACACAGTAATCTGATGTTTGAGAGTTAGCTAAAAATAGATGGCAATAAAGTTCTGCCAAAAGAGGTGTCTGCTCTGGATCGTTCCGTCAGCAAATGGTGTTTCCAAAAACTACGTGTGGAATCCCCCACATGGCTGCTCTCCAGATGTTGGCCACGCAGACATCTCGAGGAAGCAGAAGAACACACTTGCTGCCTGTTCAAATGAAACACGTAATGGGAAGAGACCTGGGGGAGCAGACAAACAGAAAATACAAGCCCTCCTGACTGTTACTTCAAAAAAATCCTTTCAGATATTGACTAAGATATTGCTTATCAAAGCAGCAAATAATTTAAAGAAGTCTTGACACAAACATCTTGTCTGAATCCTGCCTGCTGGGACAGCTGTCCCTAAGAAGGATGCACTTATATGTACACATCACAAAATACAGCTATGAATGCTTAAGGGTGGGAAGGACTATCATAAGCTGCCTGGTACTTTGAAGGCGCTTTCAACTTCTGAATTAATGGTAAAACATTTATTAATCCCCCCAAGGAAGCCAGATTTCAGACACTGTGTAAAAAATGCTCTCCTGGAAGAGGAAAGCAAACGTTATTAACTTCTAGGTACATCTTCAGAGAACTGACTGGGAATACAGATGTCTTAACTCCGTAACCTGTGATCCGAGTCCACATCATCTACACTTTTGGCTCCAAGTTCACCTCAACTAAACTTGTTTTGCATTTATTTTTTTGTTATATAAGTACTTATTTGTGGAGGCTACTGTTCAACTGAAACCAAAAATCTCTTTCAGAACTTCCCCCTCTCTTTATCTTGGGGCAACAAGCATGCTGGAAACTAACTCACACAAGATGATGATGTGTGGTTTCGGTCCAATGCGGTGGTCCTGCCAGTTTCGTGACTGAAAACACCACTGTTTCTTGCTGATCCCTTAAAAAAAAGCAAAGCCTTTCAGCAGTCCAATGACTGCAGGTCAGTCTCAGAAAGTAAGTGACCCAAGAAAAAGCCCACTCATGAGAAAACCCACAGGGAAGTGAAAACAGAGGTAATATAAAGGTATGCTCTGGTTATTTGTAGCTGGTTATTTGCTGGAATATTGTACCGATACTTTTATACTCAAGTTGTGTTAAAAATCCTCTCAGTTAACATGACTGAGTTATGCAGTTTACCTTTTTATCACTAACAACATTGACAGGTATATTTGGAGCATATTGGAGGATCTTCAAAGTAATTTATAAGCACTAATGATAAGCAAGCATTAATCCTTATTTTGCAGGTGAAGAACAGATATAAGACACTGTGCTTTAGTGTGAATCACTGTAGCAGAGGCAGAAACCGAACTTGAGTTGTGTACAACTTCTATTACCCCTAGGTGATATAAACGGCTTCTGAAAAAGCATGGTAGGCATGGGAAGCTGTCCTGAGAAATAAACAGAAAGAATGAATTTCTAGTGTAATCCCCTCAAAAGGATGTCTAGCATCTGTACGCAACTCACACCTCAAAAGCCAAAATCAAAACCTGAGAACAAACAGCATGTGCTGTATTTTTAGAGAGAACTTTAGTCAGGTGAGGCAATTTCTCTGTTCCACCTTGCTCAGATCATGACAGCAACACCTACCTGGCAATTGGTCTTGTTTGGAGGATATACTCCTTGTTATGTAATTCCAGATATTTCTTGCAGCTTTAAGCTTTTACTGCACTTACATGGGTGAGAAAGAAAGGAAGAATGACTCTACAGAAGGAGTTTCAGATGCTTTATTTTTACTGCCAAACACACCGTTTTCTGAGGTGTTTGGCACTAAGGGTGCAATGTACTAAAATGATTGATTGATTGCATTTTAAAAATAGAAGTACTGTTCTGATACTGGGATTAACTATTATCATTAAGATATGGCAGAATTTTAAACAGCTTTGAAGCTGCACCCTACTGAGAATGTAAGGCACCCTTCCCCATGTTACACACACAAACCAGATAATTTCATAAAAGAACCAAGTAAATGCCACTACCTCCACTCTTCACATGGTGAGTACTACATCCCTAGGACCACAGGAACTACTCCATAGTGTCCCTTCAATTCCCATCACGCATTTTTAGTTTGCTTTCAGCAAATTTGTAGCCTCTCCCTTTTTTTTTCCAAAGAACACTATGTTGCTCTATTGAAGAAGCTTAATTATAGCTTTTTTGAAGGTTCTTATTTTTAGATATCTTATATATTTTTTATCAAATCTTGGTTATCAAAGGGGTTGCAAAAAATATTTGGAATAAATGGCTGTGCTGGGGTAGAGTTACATTTCTTCCCAGTAGCTGGTAGGGGCTGTGCTTTGGATTTGTGCTGGAGCAGTGCTGCCAGCACAGGGATGTTTTAGTTATTGCTGAGCAGGGCCTGCACAGAGCCAAGGCCCTTTCTGCTCCCCACCCACCCCACCAGCGAGGGGCTGGGGGGCACGAGGAGCTGGGAGGGGACACAGCCAGGACAGCTGATCCCAGCTGGCCACAGGGACATCCCACACCATGTGGGGTCATGCTCAGCACATGGAGCTGGGGGAGAAGGAGGAAGGGGGGATGTTGGGAGTGATGGTGTTTGCCTTCCCAAGTCCCTGTGATTGTGATGGAGCCCGGCTTTCCTGGGATGGCTGAGCACCTGCCTGCCATGGGAAGTAGGGAATGAACTTCCTGTCTGGCTTTCCTTGTGCACAGCCTTTGCTTTCCCTGTTAAACTGTCTTTATCTCAACCCATGGATTTTCTCCCTTTTACCTTTCCAATTCTCTCCCCATCCCACAGCAGGGGAGGGAACGGGCAGCTGTGAGGGGCTGAGCTTCTGGTTGGACTTAAACCATGACAACAGCATCATTTGGTGCCCCAATACAGTGTAAGCAGGTTCTGATTGAGAGCTGGGTGAGTGACTGCAGCTACAGGGTGACACTGCCAGCAGCACATTCGTGCCAACAGAAAAGAACAGTTGATGGCATCAACCCAAGGTCAGCTCCTCAAATTTGGGAGCTGGTTTTCTTCCAGACACTGTAAAGTCGCTTGTTTAAACGCAGCCAGTTGGCAACAATTAAGTGTCTAAATAAAACATGCAGATTTGGTGCTCCTTTTGAAAGCCCCTCCATGCCATGCTGTTTATTTCCTATTTCTCACAGTCTTCATTATCCAACAATCAGGCGACAAAATGGCGGTTGCAGCGAGGCAGACATTTTATAACTGCCTCATTAAAGCCCAGCCGAAAAATGGAGATGCCTCGCGTGAAAAGCAGCCACCCGAGGAGCCAAAGGGAACGCGCAGCTCTGCCACCAACAAGCTTCTAAGCAAACCCTTTACCTTACTTTGCAGCATGGCTAAAACCAAGCTGCACCGAAAAGCCACCTGAGAGTGTTTTACCACCGCATAGGCAAAACACAGTTGAGGGCGGCCCTTTTCCAACCCTCTCACTTGGGTGAGTGCAGCTTATCGCCCATCTGAGCAGAGACTCTTTGTGCCCGTCTACTGGGAGCCATATGGACTCAGGACCACCCATTGACAGTGACTCAGGCACTGCAATCTTAACCACACTCTTCCCTTGAAAGTCCAGACTCCAATGTTTTCTATTACAGTTCCAGGAACTTCACAGTCTTCAGCACAGCTTTAAAAGCACTTGCAACAGAACCAGCAAAGGAACACTAAATGGAGCCTACACCTCCACTCTGCAGATGACTTCTCATTCCAATTTAACTCTCATGTCCAATAAGCTACGGACAGCTTAAGTAGACTAAAGTAATACCACAGCTGATAAAAGCAAATAGCACCAAGTATTAATAAGCATAATCTTTTTCTTTTTTTAATTGTGTGCCCACCAGCCTCCTCATAGAAGTATTATCAACTGATGGATCATAAGAAGCAAATATGCAAATCTTCAGGAAAAAAATGCAAAGCATGTGCTATTCATTAAAGATTTAGGTACCTGCCAAATTATAGGCTTAGAGACTCAGATAATTTTCCAGTGTTTCCTGAGGGAAAAGATAAAAAACAAAGCACCTAAAAAACAAAACCCAAAACCTTTCTAACACAGAAAAACTGTGCTTTTGTCACCCTCCTATAAATAAAATATGGCTGAAGGGATTTTGCTTGCCGTTTTTTTAATGACACAAAACAATCAAAGCCACTGAGCTAATGATATATTTGAAAAGGGTGATAGGTGTAAAAAGCCCCAAACCACCCTGGACTTTTATAATGAAAGAAAATAAACATTACCAATTTTAATGCAGCTCTAATTTAGAGGGAGCTGTAATACAGGAATGAAACCCAACAAAACACGTAAGGAATAATGACATAGGCATGCTGAAAACACAAGGCATTACATGGGTACACTGAGGCTAGAAGCGATTAGGCTGAAGCGTTTCTGTTCCCTCTGTTCCTGTGCAGACTCATGCTCCAGTGTGATGCTGCTATTTGATACTCAATGAATCAGATCACAGAACAGGCAACCGAACGGGGAGAAAGGGTTGGCCCTCAAAAGCCAAAGTTAGGAAACCTTCGCAGCATGCAGATGAACCAGTTATCTGGGAAAATGGTCTGAAGAAGCTTATTTTGAAACTTTATCTCTTTGAAGAAAGCTTGTGAGCCTGACTGTTGAAAGAAAACTACTCTGAGGCTCCAGAGAGAGCAGGGTAAAATGTTCTCAGAAAAGAGAAGAATTTAGCCTACAGTTTACATAGGACTGTGAGGCATTTGCCAGTAACCCTGTATCTCTGCTTTTACCTGTGAAACATTTCCAAGCTACACACTGACCCTTCCCTTACGGGAAACTTAAAGACACAACCAGTGAAAGGGGTTTTGTCTGGGCCACCTAGAGCTGTGGTACAAAAGGAGAGGAGGAGGATGATGCCTGCCTGAAACAGGCACACCTGGGCTGCTGTTCCCACCTGGTGGGGTACCTCTCCGGATGGTGCTGGTGCAGGTTCCGTGGGAGCCGTCCCACAGCCCAGGGCAGCCCTGCTCCAGGGACTCGCTGTTCCCAGCCACCCACCCTGCAGACCCCAGGGATGGCTCTTCCAGGACTGAACAGATCAGCCCAAATCCAGCCACCTGCCACACTTACCATGCTCTGTTCAAAGGTTACCACCCCAGCGCTAAACTCTAAGGCAACCTTGATTGCAGTTGTCCTTTAGTTTTGTTACAAATCCCCAAAATCAAAAGAATTCTCAGTTTTGTTACAAATTTGAAAGCAGTCCAAGGTTCATGAAAAAGTTCATGGGTCATCACCCTTCAGAGTTAAGCTAACCTTAAGCTGGGAGAAAAAAATTCTTTCAGTTAGCACAAGGTTTCACACTGGAAGTGTGGGAAACTCGTGGTTTGACAAGATTTCCTTGCAAACCCAGGTGAAGTTCAGTGGTTTCTGTGATATTTCACAAAGACTATCTGGATGCCTTTGAACTTGAAACTCAAAGCAGAATCCAGCAGCTGCAGACTTAAACACAACAAGACCAAGATTAAGAAAAAAATGCTTGCATGGGCTCCTGGGAAGAATATACTGCATTCCACCTGCTGACATTGGAAAAAACATAAGTCTTCACACTCTACAGTTCCAGTTCAATTTAAATAAAAATACCGAGGAGGGATGGCAGAGGCACAGTTGTCACACTTCTGACACATCCAAGTGAGGTATCTGTGTGTGTTCTCCAGAGTCCCTGTTCACACTGCTGCTCCCACGGTTCCTCACACCCATTCCCAGCAGCATTGCAGTGCCATCCTGTCACAGCCCCTTTTCCAGAGCCACCAAAGCTACCAAAGCCAGCTTGCAACACTTAGGAGAGAACAAAAGGGTTTTAGCGCTTAAATTTGGAGAACTGGAAGTCTCTAGTTATCCTTTAACAGAGCAAAGCTGTAGGGAAAGTAGCCATTTGTATTAAACTAGATCACCTTGGGTGCACAGCAGCATTCTCCCTAACGCTGCCATTTCTGCCTGTCTGACTCAGGGAAGTTTGGGAAAGGAAAAGCAGAAAAATGTTTTGCAGAGAATCACTAAGTATTACATCTGGGCTTTTACGATATAGTTCTGTGTCTGTTTTTGACAAATATATATCCTAATGGAGGAACTTAATAGTTGCATAGACAAAAGAAATTTGGACTGATACAGCTGTGAGCATACAAGGGCTGCAGTTTCTGATTGTGAACCTGGAGAATACTAAAGCTGTAAAAATCATCTGGATAAAATGAGCCCCAGAGTGCTCCTCTGTTGGTTTAAAAAGTACTGGATCCCCTGTTATGACCTAATATATCTCTACATACACTCCCCCTTTCTTCATCATTTATGTAAGACCAGTTGCCGTGACAACTAAAAGAATTGTTTTAATAAAGCAATGTCCCCCTATATTTTAAATACTGATGGTTCCTGAGAAAAAGAAATCCACACCACAACTCCAAAGACACAAAATAATACAACACAAAAAGAAGCCAAAAGGGGAAAAAAGATAAACCTGCACACCGAATGATTTTTGCAGGCAAGTGGTATTTCGGGTTCACAACTCCAAGTACAACTTTACTGCCTTTTATAAGCTTTATTACCCATACCTCCTACATCTCTTAAGTTCCTTCTGTGTCCCTATAGCAAAACAATCCAAACCCCTCTCTCTTAATTGGGTTCCAATAAAATAAGCATAACAGTGCATAGTATTGCAAGGACACAGTGTTAAATGCTGAGAGCTCTGCACCTCCTGAGACCAGGTGAGATTGGCTGTGAGGTAGCACTGAGAGGGACCGAGAGAGGCAGAGCCTGCACCTCCGAGCTAACAGCCTTCCATGAGGGATGGCTCTGAGGATCAGGCGAGTAACAAGCCCAAAGTTCACTCCTAGTTACAGAGACATGGACGTGTACTGCTTAGTAGGTATAAACAGAGTCTGTTGCAAATTCTGAGAAGGGAAAGGTGAGCGTTGTGCTTCCCTGCAGTGAAATGCTTCCCTGCTCATCAGCATTCTTCAGACAGGGACTTCTGTGCACTGAGGGCTGGCCTGGGGGGCTTCCACCTATACCAAAACTTTACCCAGACCACTAAGAGTTAACAGAAAATATACAAAACAGTAAAGTGGCACACTGTCAGGGGAGACGAAATCAAACATCCCAACAGACATTCCTGTTCCTACGATATTCTGGCCCACAGGCTTCCTCGGATACTACAGACATAACAGTGCAACTAAGTTTCATTATCAATCCTAATTTAAGGGCAATCTAACAAGTAAGTACTTTGACTTTTAGAGTTTCTTTTAGGAATTCTGGGCTGGCAACAGTAATGTCTGTCTGTCTGAAGTGACAACCGAGAGTTTAAACTTCAGATTTGCCTGCACTGCAACACGAGGAATTGCATTTCTAACTCCCAGCTACGTTTTCATCCTCCTGCCAACCGGAATGAGTTTTCAGCCACCTCAGAGTGCTTCAAACTAACAAGCACAGGTAGTGTCAGCAGCAGCACAGTGGTAGCAAGAATCTGATCCATCTGTCTTGGACCCTTAAAGTACTATTTATTTTCTGAAATACTTTTAGAACTGTGTCATTAACACCATGCTTCTGATTTTACATGGAATCTGCTTTTAAAAGATATTTTGGAGCATAAGTTCTGCACAGAAATACTCCATGTATGTTTTTTACTATGAGAAGCTTCCCCCTCTGCCACACCACATACTATTGAGTAGGAGAGATTACCTAGTTGAGAATCATTGTTCACAGTTGAATATTCAAAATTTCCATCTTTTATTTCTTCACAACTATGGAGGATAAAATCTCACATATTAATGGGAGTTTGCCTTAATAAGAAAGCATTTAAACAAGCCAACAATAATAAGCTTAATGAAGGCCACTCTTCTGCTTTTGTCAATATTTTCGTAGGGACAAAGAGATCCAACACAAGATACTTTTAAGGCTTTCTTTTCCCTCTTTGTAAATCATAAATACTTTGGCGTATTTAATTTCAAAATGAGTTTCCTGTGGATCAGGCTAACACAACGGGTTAAGAAAACCTTCCCAAACCCTTCTGCATCTTAGATGGAAAAGGACACAAAATCATCTTTTGCTATGTCCTTCTGTTCCTCTTTCCCCCATATTTAAGGACCAAGCTGCCTGTGCTAATCAAAAAAAAAAAGTTTGTTAGTCCTGTTCTGAGGCTTCAAAACATACTCTTTATACTCTTCAAATATATACAAGGCTTCAAAACATTCTCTTCAACATATAGAAGAGTAACACATACTCTTTCTAAATAAATGAAGAATTTCAGACTATATTCAGAGGAAAATATTCAAGTGCCTAAATATTAGCTATACCATACAGATACAGCTGGCATATTCAGAGACAGAAAATTCCCCCCTGAAAGATGAGAAGCAAAGGGAATACCTGTGTTTTGTGCCGGTCTGCACAGGTACTACTTGGTGTTTGTTTTTGAGAGAAGGGTTCAAAACATGTTTGAAGACTCAGTGGAGTGTTACTCTCCAAACTGTGCCAGTTTTAAACCTTCCTAAGCAAGGTCAGGAGACACTTCTGCCTGGTGAGAGGTATGTGTAAGACTTGGCCAACTTTTCCATGCAAGGGCACTGGCCAGACTGAGAAAATAGTCCTCTGCAATACTTGCTTGTCAGAGGGGTTTTAATTTGCAGCCTTGATTGTCTTTTCTGCTGTCGTTCTGTCCTTCCTGGTTACACATGACTCCTACAACTACAAGTGGCAGAACAAGCTTTCTGTTTGATAAATAACCACCTCTTCCAGTTAGCCCAGGCAGCTGTGATGTCCTTCCAAGGAAGCAGCCTGGGATCACCACTTCCTTAGGTGTCTGGTGCCCTGCTTGGCCCTCATCCAAACAAAGTGTCCCCTCGAAGCATTTTGCCGGAGTGGTAGAAATAGCAACAAATTACTTACAAATGGCATTCTGAGATGTAACAAACATCTTTGGAGTGTGAACACAACACAAGAAATGCCAACCCTCAGAGCAACAACAGCCCCCTTTTGGTGCAGCTCCAAAAGATCATGAATTTCAGCTTTAGCATGGATGTGGGCTTGGTTACTCACACTGTATTTGAAACAACTGAAATGGGTTTTTTCCGTGTTTATTTTGGAGCTGGCTATTTTTAAGGTCACAGTCCCTGCAAAGGGAGGAAACTGTGTCTCTGAGGTATTGGGAATTAAACAGAGGAAAGAAAAAGGCATAGAGAAAGTAGTTGCCCTAAAGAAAACTCAAATATTTTGTTTCCTTCCTTGTTCAGTCTGTGGTCAAAAAAGAACTTCACAGTAAATATTAACTCATGTTATTTTAAAAAATTAACATAATTCCAAATTTCACAAGAATTCTGTTTTAACTCCTGAAACCCATTCTGATAAACTGCAATACAAAGGGACATTCTCCCTTAAGGATTGGCTTTGACAGTGTCAGAGGCTGGGCTGATGTCTCCCCTGTCCGTGGTGACACACAGTGCCCACCTACGTCAAGCCAAATATTTTTGTGCAGGTTTTGTGATCCCTGGAAACCCCAGTCGAGACAGAAATCCCACACTGCAGAGGGCACATGCTGCACTGCAACCACATACTTTTGTGTCAAGAACCAGAGGAAACCAGTGCCAAAGAGATGGTGCAGGAAAAGATGCAAGCAGCAAAGACAATCAAGGAATTCCACCCTAGGGAAGAGGAGAACCTACTGTTACCAGCCCGAAGGCTGCCCTGTCCCTGGTCAGGAGGTCCTGTGACATGTTAGCACAGCAGAGCTGCACTCCGTGTCTGACACCAGGAATTCACTCTGGAGCCTTAGTTCTTAAATAATGCAGAGAAGGATCAAAGCCAGCAGCTATATGAAAAGAGGCTTCTATCATAACTTAATTGCTCATTTGCAAAATACCAATGTTATTTGTTTAAGCAACTGTGACCTCTCTTGATGCACTGGAAACGTAAATGCTCATGTGGGTGGGTGTCAGAAGAACATCATGATAATAAAATACTAATACCTTGCATCAGGAGTTGCCCAGTTAACTGTGCTGGGATAGCATGCCTACAGAAATGGAGCTGCACTGTACCTTGCTGCGGCAGGGGTTACAGCTGTTTCCAACTCTGCCCCAGGCTCTGCCTTTGCAGAAGACAAATACATTTGGAGCCATTTTTCAGATGCCTTTTTCTCATGCAAGTACCATGAGAAATACACTGAGATTTTGGGAATACCTCCCCTTAATTTGCCTCTGCTCTTCTTGTTGTATCCCGGCTTAATGGTGGATGTCTGTTCCTCTAGCTGTAGTGCCAAGAAACGTTATTCTGAGGTGCACAAGATGTCCTCCGCAGCTCTAATTAAACAGATCGAGCACGTACAGGCAGGGACCGGCATGTGCACACCAGTCCAGAGGACACGTAACGTCAATGAGAATTGGAACAGTTTGACTGGAGCAATATCAAGAAGACTGATAGAAAATGAAGGAAGACACTTCCATGCCTTAACACGGTACAGCACTGGACACCATCTGTTCCTTATGAAGATGTCAGCAGACAGACATAATGATTAAGGGAACATCCCTAGTCTCCACTTATTACTTGGGCCAAAGTGGAATAAAGAACACAAGGGAAGTGCAGCAGTTCTTGAATAGCAGATTATAAGAAGCTCGGGGGAGAAAAAAGGGGGGGATGGGGATGTATAAACAAGAGTTCTAGGAGTGGAAAAATATGGAAAAATTTATTCAGGTTACTCCAAGACTGTTAGTTTGCTCAAAAAGGGCACACTCTGTCTCATGCCCAGGTATTGCAGTGAGGACACGCTTCTGTTTCAGTTACGTTTCTCAGATTTGTTCCTCAAATATGTTTCTAAAAATGGGGCAGGAGACCACGACAATATAAAATAATTTTCTCTTCAGAAATTATGTTTTAGATGCATGTGCAATTTACCTTTAGGTGATATCTACCTGTTCGTACGCAGCCTCACCTCAGTAGGTACACACCTGTATCCTACTTTCCAGTGACACTGAAGAGCTATAAAGCTTTTTATTTTAATCACCTGCACAGATATTCTGTAACACACATTAAGGTAAGAAAGTAAAAAGAGATCAGAACTAGGACTGGTGTAACTGTGTAACCTCACCATCCCACAAGAACACGTTAGTAGGCTCTAACAAAGTCAAGCAACACTGAGAGTTATACTTTCCAACTAAGAGTCCTCAAGGTATGTAAGAGCCACACATGTAGAATGACAGCACCGGTACAATTCAGAAATAACAGTATGCAGCCATGTGGTTACCACATTAAAAAACCAAGCTTTTAAGCGTTCAGGATGGAGATTAAAATCTGTAATGTGTATTCAGATAGCGAATACACAACGTTTATATTTGTGTTTTGAGACTTGTTCTATTTAAATTCTTCTGCAATCAATACATACGGAAAGCAATGCCAGACTCCTCAAACTGATGAGTCTGTTTCAGTGGAGTCTGAACATGAAGGTGATGCTCAGCTTGATGCTGAGGCTTACCAAGAAAGATGTGAATAATTAACTCTGAAAGAAAGTGGAAGTTGCATAGATAGGAAGAGCACTGTGTCACTCTTGACCAAAGCCAGAATGCCACGTTGAGGGACTGTGGAGGTTGCCACGAGTTTGGGCTGTGGTGGGGTGTTCTAACTGAGCACACCTGAAGGGAGGGAGTGGTTTTGGTCTACTAGCCTTCTGAAGGAATAAACACATCCCAAAATGTGAACAGCCTACTGTGTTTTTAGCAAAAAAAAAAAAAAGCACATTTCTTAAAAGCACATTTGAGTTACAAAGCAAAAAAAAAAAAAAAAAATCATTCTCTCAACTTTTTAATGCATATTAGGTGACTTACCAAAACACTTCTTTTTTTGAGTTACACTACTTCCAGACTCCTTGTTGGCTTTGACATCATATCTGGAACAGCCAGTGGTTAACACTCTGGTTTCCATGTTATTAGTGAATCTGAAATAAAGAACAAAATTTTGTTCAGAATTACTTTTATTCTCCACACATCAATGAACACAAGGACTATCAAACTTCAGGTTTATTACACTATGATTTGTTATCTGGCAACAATTCCAAATTACCCCTCAGGACTGTTCAAAGCTATAGCAGAGTTATGCAGTGAATTTGAGATTACAAAAATCTGCAAAGTGTCATTGTGGATGTAATAATATATCTGTAATTACTGCAAACATCCCAGCAACAAAAGCAAAAATACACCATCTTCCTCTGCTAGAAAGTTGTTCAGAAGGTAGTTTTAGCTTCAAGAAACTAGAATTGCTCTTATTAAGCAGGACACATATTATAAGCCTTGACTTTTCTGTCACCCTCAGGTCTGATATCACAAGTATCCAATACCTGAAAAAGGCTGCAAATTGTCACTGGCAAAATATCTTCCAATTCAGAAGGAAAAGCACACCCATGATGGAATGTGAATTGTGCTTTATTGCTTTTAAAGCTTCATGAAGCACTGACTCAGAGTAGAGATGGGCCTGCCATGTCAGTAAGAAAGTACCAGCTTCTTAACACATTCCAGCCAACAGCAGCTGCTGTGCTCTTCACATATTCCCTCACCTCGCCCAAGGCAGAGCTCCTTCTAAAGGAGTTCTGATGGGGCTTTGGTAGTCAGATGGTGGGAGTTGGTCTTTTCTCCCAAGCAAGAAGCGACAGGACAAGAGCAAATGGCCTCGAGCTGTGCCAGGGGAGGTTCAGGTTGGATGTAAGGAACAACTGCTTCACTAAAAGGATTGTCAAGCATTGGAACAGGCTGCCCAGGGCAGTGGTGGAGTCACCATCTCTGGAAGGATTTAAAAGATCTGCAGATGTGGTACTTGAGGATGTGTTCTAGTGGTGGTCTGAGGAGTATTTGGTTAACAGTTCCACTTCATGATCTTAGAGGTCTTTTCCAACCTAAAGAATTCTAAAATTCGTCAACAACAGAGCAAAAAAACATAAGTTCCCTTATATTCCAGCATTCCTAATGGCTTGCAGTAGTATTAATAAGATACTCTTAAATAGTAGCTGGTCCAATTATTCACCAAAACACCAGAAAAAACATATTCTGATATAGTTTATAATATATTAAAATCATTCAAAATTCGCCCGTTTCTATCCTTCAAGTCAAAGGGAGCAAACCAAGAGGATGAGTTCTCAGGTATAATTTATGATGCAGCTTTCAGGTACTGAGCAGGCACAACAGTTGGTATTCCTCAAAGCACTGCATTGAGAACTCACAGATGAATGAAAGAATCACACAACAAGATGTGTGTGTGCCTCAGCCAGCTTATCCTTTCTTCCACCTTCTGCCTTTTCCTTATACTTTTCCTGAAGCAGTATCTTTATACTTTTATATTCCTGTATTTCTACAGATAATAACCAAAACAGCTACACACCTTTCCACTGCAACCAAATTGTTCTAAAATAAACCTGCCATATATATATGTATACATATATATAAATATACACAAATATATATGAAAACACTGGTCATTCAGTGTCTTTTCACTCTCACCTGCCCCATGGGATCTCAGTTATCCTCACCTTCAGGGGCGGGTCATAACATTTCCCTCCCCAAAATTATTTTTCTTGCCATCAGTACAGATTAGGTTCCTAAGTCTTCTTACACACACAACGTCAAATTGAACTAACCTAATCTATTTTCTTCTCTCGATACATTTTTTTCTACAATGGTTATGTACATATTTGTGTAGATCTGTATTCCAAATCTCACTCCATTATTTTAAATAGCAAATACTAGCTTTAAAAGACAAGGTAAAATAAAATAAAATACAATAAATAACAACTTCTTAAATTATAAATAATAAATTAAAAAGAATATCAATACTCCCACCATCAAACCTATCACTTCAAACTGCTCTGCTTCTGTAAGGAAATTAAAGTTTTATGCCACCAGTACCGAGACCCAATAGAAGCCTGATCCTCTGCACGTACAGTCCCTTCCTTTTCCTCAAATCTCAAAGTCAACTCCGTCCTGGTTCTCTCCTTCCCATGCCATCTTTGCACTAAGGATTCCTTTCCACTTTCCTTGGTCCGTTATAACTGACACACATTTAACTATGCACATACGTATCCATAAAATAAATAATATGTTCCACATTTCTATCCTCTGAAATATGAATTAAGGAATTGTCTTTGGTGACAGTCTGCTCCTTTGTCTATGCATTACCAGCAAAAGAATAACAGTCTTCAATGGATTTCAATCAAGAATTAACAGAGGAATGAAAAATATTTTACGCAGTTCCCTTTCTTCATATGCACAACTAAACCAGGCGTGTCTCCTCATACTCACGCAGACAGACGCAGTTTTCATACAGTTATAAATAATCACTGAGCATATCAGAACACTAAAAAGTTAGTGGGGAGCAAACACAGAAACAGCCTTTCTGGTTTTGTTTATTTATCACTGTTTCCTCTCATAAGTCAACTGGTTTGACATTGCTGAAAGAAAACCTGTCCAACAACAGCAGAAAAAAACAAAAGAAGCCTTGAATTATTTTTTTTCCATAAACTAAAAGCAAACCAAAAGAGGGCTCAATATTTCAATGACACTAGAAACGATGCACCAGACTTTACTGAAGAGGAAAGCAGCAAGCTAAGCACATCCCTTTGCTCTCCCATTTTGTTAGTTCTTCACTAGTGCGTGTACCTACAAAAGACTTCAGCTGAATTCCAGTTAATCTCTCCCTTGACTATCATGGAGACATTCTATTTAAACAAGTTCTCATTTCCTTCATGTCATGTTATGTGTTTCTTCCCTGGAAGTGCAGTGTGTTGTCCTGAGAGGGTGATACAGGTAACGTTTAATACCTAATTGTAAAATAACAGTAGCATTTATCAACCCTGAGTTCCACTGGCACTACTAATTCTCTCAACATGTACCCACGTAACTGGGACCACAAACTCTGGAACTCCAAAAACCATTTTTACCTTGAGCAGCAGGAAAGGAGGAAAGACAAGAGAAACTCATTTGCATGGAGATCAGTGACTAAACCAAATCTCTGTCCTGGTTCTGACAGTTGCCCTTAGAACTTTCTCTCGCTCTCCCCAAAACACAGTGCTTGTGCAATCAAAAGGAAGCAAGAAAAGCAAACGATCCATAAAGCACACCTGAATTTCCCTTTCAACGTCAGCTTGTTTTCCATTTGCAGTTTTGCACTGAGCATTCATTATTTCAAGAGCAGAACAGCGGATGAACCACAAAGTCTAAGAGGAAGTCTTTAGTTTCAATTTCCTTTGTGCAATCATTGATAAAATATCCTCTGAGTAGACACTTACAAGACACTGAGAGATCTGCAGAGCTACAAGGATGTAAACGAAACATGTAAACTAAATGACGTACTAATACATACCATAAATGCAGGTATAACCCTAAAAATCACAAGTTCTGTCTAAAATGAATAGCATTTCTTTTTTACAAAAAGATCACAATCTTTGCTAGTGGAATATACCACTTTTATCTCAAGTATCACTGCATTTTCTAGACTTCTTGAATCAAGCGCTGCTTTACCACATGCACTCTAACAAATATTATTTCAGCAAGTGTCCCTAGAGGAGTCATCCTCCTTACTGGAGGCTTTAAAAAGCCTTTCTATAGTTGAACATATACTTGCTTCCAGTATTAATACCCTGCTCCAGAATAGTGTGACATGTAAGAAAACTGAAAACATTCTGGCTCTGTGGAAACACTATGCCTGAATTTTACACTTTTAAATTTTATTTTGCTTTTCATTTTAATTACCAAAGCATATAGAAGTTTAAGTATCGTAGGTTCTAAGAACAAATTCATTGAAATTGTCAGTTAGTTCATCTAAGGAGAGAAAAATGAGGAAAATGAAAAACAACTGCAAAATATTTTCAGTAATCAAAATGAAGTCACTGACATTAAGAAGGAATATGAAATTTTAATATAACAGCTACTTAGAGTGGCATTTTAGAGCTCACATAAATAATTTAACATTCTAAATTGCATCTTTACTGAACTGTACCTAATCACATTCATTATTATCATTTTCACTGAAACAGAAACCTGGTAAACATACATTTAATCTCAGTACCTTAATGCAGTAACAGAGCTGTACCTTTGCCTGCACTCTATGTCCATCTGCACTGTGCCCAGGACTATTTTCAACTGGAAATGATTCCCTAGGCTATAAATGCCCAGTAAGATACAGAACGGTCTGCAGGATCGAAATGGCTTCCGGATGGAGGCGGCAGAACCTGAACTGTCACCTCCAGCTCCATTTCTCGGTGACACAGAGGCAGACTCCCACAAATAGCTGGGAAGTTATATTAAGATATTGTGTGATGTGCTGCCAGGGTCTTTACCAGGCTTCTAGAGAACAAAGGTCATAGACTGCTTATTTATAGATCAGAAGGATACTGTACAAACCGTATGGTTTTAGGAGCTTGTGCCTCTAACCTAAATGATTCTGTGAAACAATGCAACGTACATCATATTTTGAGAAATGGCATTACTTGAAAGGTGTCCTCTATATATGGCCTTGAAGATTCAAGAAGAAAATCAAGACACATGCCTAAATCTTGCTCAGCTGGGGCAGAGCTTACCTTGCTTTATGGTTTTAAAGAAATGTAGAGAAGACTTCCTTCTTTTTTAGACAGACTGAGCAGGAGCACAAAGAGAATTCCTCTTATTATGTGTTTGTGGAGCATTTAGCACATCCCTATCTTTTGTCTTGACACATAAAATTACTTTGTCTTCTGCATTTGACACTGGACTTGATGATCCTAGAGGCCTTTTCCAACTTAGAGGATTCCATGATTTGTGTAGCAGTTGTATGAGGTATTGCAAGTATAACCCCGTAGAGTCCATCCTTCTCAGCCACAACGTACCTCACTTTACCATGAAGGGCTTGGTTCAGATTTGATTCTCACCCACCCTGCCGGTCTCTTGGTCACATCACTCCTGCCTTGCCTCTGTTCTCCTGGGACCAGGCAGTGGAGAGCCAATGTTTGCCAGACAGCTGTCGTGTGGCTTAATTACCTCCACAGAGGGAAACAGAATCACTGCAAATTCTCATCCAAGGGTGTGAAATGCACACCTGTCTGTCAGTAACATCGGCAAATCAATCAGTATTTTGTGTGCATACAAACATAGGCTGTTCCCTAACAAATAAACACTTTTCCCCCTTTTCAGTTAAAGAAGGGACTAAAGTAGCCCCCCTGGTCCTGTAGTAAACTGCCCCTCCCCTCCCACTCTTCACTTATCAACAGGCTGGAAAACGAAACCATATTGTGCCTCCCTCTCCAGACACTATTTTTATTTGAACATTTCTGATTTTCAAACCTGACAGAGCCTTTAATGAGACATAATAGGCAAGCTGAATGTCAGTCCCAAGAGCCAGAAAAACACTCCATTTTAACCTGTCTGAAATGCAGCAAACGGCTTCAACAACGAAAAGGAGCAGACAGAATTACTCCAGTATTCTGTACTAAGACACTTCTGTATCAGTCCAAACCCTGCGTATACACTCAACACTTCTCCTTTACTGTCCGCCTATTAAGAAAACTCACGAAAGCTCAGAAACTTGTGTTGTTTGACACTGGGTTATATGCAAGCATCCAGGTTTGTTTCCAGCACTGACACAGATTTTCCAAATAGCTTTTCTGTGTTCCATTGCTAGCGACACTATTATGTGATATTTTCAAGCGAGCACAGCATCAGCTACTTCCTGCTCCAGTCCTCAGCTTCAGGTACTTGGAACAGCTCAGGGCCAATAGAGCTGAGCATTTTTCAAAGTCCAGCCTCCTGTCCTGCAGTTCAAATAGGACTTCACAATTTTTGACATAGTGACCCTAATCCTTCAGTTTCCCATTATGTCATATTAGAAAAAAAAAGGTGCATTTGTCTTCTCCCAAGGTTTATCTTTCCTTAAGGAAATTAGGATATACGTGGATCAAATACTGTACTACACAGAGCTTGTCTTGAATTTTAACCTGCAACTCTACTATAAGACTCATTTAGGAATACCACTGTTATGCAATGCAATGTTATACAGCATATTTACTATAATATTTTGCCAAAAATAAGATTTGTCATTTAAGATAATTCAGTTTCAGGGGACTAAAATGTGCAAAGTCTGTTTGCATTAAGAAACCTTCTCAAAATGAAATCTAGTAAGGGAAAACTTCCACAAGCAGCAAGACTCTACAGTGATTGAGTTAAAATCAGTCTCTCAGTATCATGATCATGTTTGTTTGACTGGTCATCTGGTTTTGCAGGAATAGTCTTATCAGTCTACAAAACTTGGTGAGTAAATAGTTATTTTAATACTTTTCTCTTTCCTGTTTTCCATTTGAAGCTCTCAGTGTGTTTTTATTTCATAGAAGATGCTACAAAGGGGAAACCGTGTCTGAGAACAAAGAGCAGTTCAGACCACTGTAAGTTACTAAGTTCCAGCTCTGGGCTGTTCCCATTCTGTGGGACAGAGAAATCTGCTCGCTCCTTCCATCTCAGGACCTGCAGGCAGAGGCAACCTGGGATCTCTAGAACACGATTCCTGTCCTACTGTTATGCCCGAAAGAGTTTAAGAATGGCCTCACCTTAAGCACACACTGTGATCTGGCAACGTCCCAACTCCTTAACCACAAGTGTGGTTATAGAATACTAGTTTTACCAGGAAAGAAAAGGCACCATCAAAGTCTTGGAAGGTGGAAAATTTGACAATTTAACTCTTAGAGTCTTTCCAACCTCCTTTGTCTATTTAAGTAGCACTTTTTATTAGCCTATCCTACGGAGATCAATATGGTGTCTCAATATTTAACAGACTGACTATTTGTGGACTTTCTATTTTCTTTAGATGTCAGGGTTTTTCATGCACCTACTCTCTCTTCCCACTTTTGTCTACGATTCATCCCTCTTATCCCTGGAAAGCTGAAAAATACCAGACACAGTAAGTTCCCAATTAGAATTGGTGCTCTACCCAAAATGAACAATATCCAACACAGAACGGCAAAGTCAAAAGCATATGGTGTTTTTCAAGCAAATAAAAAACCTCCACTGTAAGTGTTCCAGCAGCATTACATTTTAGAAACAGAGTTACTTCTAGAGCAACTCCAAACTCAGAACCCCAGCACATACTGAGTCTGAAATGTGCAGTGGAGTTAAATACACGCTTAAATGCTTCAGGAACTGGAACCCATCAGGAGTTTTTCTGCTGTTACCAAATACGCCCACACTTATAACTGATATGGCTGCAAAGACTCAATTTCTCTAGAAGCACAGACCTTTTAGATTGGTAGTTATTTCATTTACACAGTGCGGCCTGGTCCTGCAATACTTAACCATGCTCTACCTAACACACTAATCTAACATCAAAAAATGAATGATATTTCAGAAGTACAACCTCAATAATCCTTTTCCAGCTTAGCTGTCAGATTCCATAAAGCACCCTTCCGTCTCCAAGCAGCATGAGGCTGTTCCAAAGCAAACAAAAGGGCAGTGTGGCTCCTCAGGAGTGCGCGCTGTGCTGGGACTGCTCTGAGGGGCTGAGGGGCCGCTCGGGGCCTGCCGGGCCCGGGGACAGAGAGAGACCCCTCAGCTCCCAGGGGGGGAAGGACACCGAGCCTGGCTGTGTGTGCCTCGGGGGGACACCAAGAGTATCCCATTCCCTGTTCTCTCACACACCTCTCCCCAGGTGTGTGGGAACGGACGGGAGTTGCCGCAGACCCACCCACTGTGGGGCTCAGTCCCACGCTGCCCTCACACTCACGGGTCCCAGCCCTTCCCAAAGCAAGCTGCGACTCCTCGTTTGCAGCAAGAGCTGAACCAAATGTAAAATGTTGCACACGGAGGCTTGGCCAAATCAAAACCGCTCTATTGATTACCTCCAGTTCTACCAGTCAGTTATCAAGTTTAATGACTTTCAATTCAATCTGACCACTCGCACAGATGACCCCTAAGTTAAGCCACAGAGCGAAAATGATTGAATGTGTGAGAAACACTTCCATACTTCTTCCCGATTCCTATCTATTACTGTCAGAATCAGATATAAGAAGAAACTCCACCAGAAAAGTTTTTCTCATGAGGCTGCCAGTTGATTCTGCAGACCTGGCTAACCAACAGACTCCTGTGCATTTCTCCAAGCAGATCCTCCTAATCTCTCTGTACAGGATATGAGAATAAAATTAGAGAAGTGGCAGGGGCTGCAACTACAGTAACACAAATTTCACAGATCTGTATGTGCTTTGTGAGCAGCGAAGGGCTTATTTTCATCATTTAGGTAGAAATTTTAAGATATTGAATCTTGAGATGGATTATAATTTTGCCAACCGAAATTTCACCAAAAGAGACTTGGCAATCAATTCCACCACTTATAATCCGTAAGTGATGCCTTGGTTGCAGCATAGTACAGAGGATGCAGTTACCTGAAAACGTTCTTTCAGCTTCAGGGATGAGAGCCAAGTTTTAACATTTTCAGAAAACTGCTGTATTGTTTAGATTGAAGGTGAAAATTCTGCCTCCTGTCTTTATTTTAAGCAATGCAGCAAATTTTTTAAACTGCTGAAAACTGCCTTGCATTACCAAAATTGAAAGCATGCCGATGTGATTTTAGCTAGGTGGGATTACCATCATGGAGCGAAGTCTCCACATACTGTTGGAGTTTCAGGGTTGTCCTAACTGTTGTTTCTTTGTGTTATGAAGTGCAGGGGGAGAAAAATCAGGCCCCTCTGAGGTTTGGGATTTAATCCATCTTCATATCATACTAATACTGATTTTCCTGTGGCTTAAATCAACTTTCCTACTATCCCCAAGAGGCTACTAGGATGCGTCCTGTGAGCCTCCTCCTTTCTCCTAGCACAGCTCTGAGTGATGATCTCATTCTCCACTCATGTATCTTCTCATTCCATCTGTAGGCCAATAACTCATAAATCTGTCCCTTCTTTCATGGCTTGTCTCATTTCATCTCATCGCGTCTCATGTCTCTCCTTGGGTGTTTTGTTGTCAGTTATGAGTCACTACAACTCAGACTTAATTCACATCTGAAACCCTCTTCCCTCTCCACATTACTGTTCAATATACGCAACTTAGGTCCCATGAATGCCCTGCCCTGTCTCCTGAAAAAAGAAAAAGAAGAAAAAACAAAAAAAACGGGAAAAAAAACCCCAGTTCATATTTTTGAACATTATCAAGGAAACTAAACTTACAGAACACAAGTTCAGGAACTTCTAAAGTGAAGGCTGTCATTAATTTTTTAAATTCCTTTTCAGTGTCTTCATTGCACTTGGATTTTACAGCTGACACTCAAATAACCACCACTGTTCATTTTGCATCAGGAACTGCTCACACCTGGGCTGTGTAATAGGTGCAAAGCTGTGGTTTCGAAACAAAGGCATTCAGACTTCACCATCAACTTAACCAGACATCCCAGTCACCACTCAGGGCAGAATCAATGTTCAAATCAAGGAACCAACACTCCTGCACTTTCTGGAGCCATTGCCTTGGTTACCAGACCCAGTAACCATCACATTCTCTATTAGGTTTTTGATACTAATTCTTCCTATGCTCAATGCAGACCGTTTTGGAATACAAGGACCATGATTCTGAGAGTTTTGCAAATTTTTTTTAATTAGGAAAAGTTCCTTTTAAAATGCCATCATCTTCTAGAAATACTAGCTGTGATAATATACTGATTTCAAGTTTTTCAAGTCCCAAAGTTAAACAAAATTTGTGAAATGGAATTACTCTATGAAAACCAAGCCAAATTAAAATCTGCATCTCAAATACAGTAACACTTCTAAGCAACTTCGTAAATTACAACTGTAATTTATTTAGAAAATAGTGTATCAGGGTAGTATTAGAAACATGAAAGGTTTGCAAGGAAAAAAACCTTCTTTTCTAAAATAGCTTGTTACTCACAGTTACTCAAACCACATATAGCCTGAAATTTCTAAGAGGAAAATTTGACTTTTAGAGTTTTCTTATTTTGAGGACTGATCCCAACCTGAAATTCAAAGCAAAGTCTATCTTCCCCATAACAATGAGCTTTTAGAACATTAAGTAAGGTCAAGTAACTCGTATCTAAAATACAGGATGTTTGTTTGACCACCACCTTTGTGTACAGAATTAGTCCATAATTTCAGTTTATAGAATGTTCTCAGGCACTATTCTTTCTATCTATTGTCAATAAAATTCACACAAGGCTCATTTCTCCTCTCCTTGAGTGTTAACTCTTCTGAAGGAACTACATAAGTAGAAAACCACTTCTTAATCTGGAGTGTACTTATTTTCAAAAGGCTTGGAAGTGTAAATTCTTTAGATACAATTAATCTTCTTACAGGAAAACAGTATCACTTGAAGTTGAACAGAAACTCGTCCTAAATTTACATTAGGAGGTTCTGACAGCAATTTCCTGTTCTTCCAAAGAACACTGTAGCTCCAAAGTGAGACTGAGGATGTTTCTGAAGGCCAACAATCTGACCCAAGATTCAAAAACACTTAGAAGGAAAACAAGAATTTTCACCACTGACTTTACTTTTGGAATATTACTGTGAGCAACTACTTGCACTGGAGGTCCAATGCTGGGGAAAAAAAAAAAAAAAAAAAAAAAGCCAGTGAAGACAAAACACTGAAAGGAAAAGAACTAATAATGCTACGTCATCATTTGCTGGTCCCACATGTTACATCTGCATTATGTGCAGCAAAACCTGGCGCTCTGGGATTTAATACCAATTTTGTATATGGCTTATCTGAGGTTCACTCAGATGAAGCAAACTGCATGAAGTCACGGAAGCACTTCGGTAGCAGAATCTGAAAGAGTACATCAACACTATCTATGAGCACACTGCCAAAACCACAGGAATGCACATATAATAAAATATCAACTTGAATAAATATCTGGAAGTTGATATACTGTGCAGTTTAGGAATTAAAATAATATTCAGAGTGACTTTGCTGTTTACTCATATTTGCTTTTCAGCCAGTCACATATGGTGTAACATTTAAGGAGAGCGATTTTTCACATCAGAGACATAGCTGTGAAATATAAACCCTTAGGAAGTACCTTTTGTGGCTTTGTTTAAAATACCTAACTTATGGAACAACAGTTTGCAGTGTTAATTGCAACAGTTTAATCCTTGCAATGAGATAACATAAGATTGCAACGACTGTCCCAGTAAAAGTTTTTCTCTGCCCCGTGCTACTGACTGAGGCACTCTGCAAGCACAACTCTCACCTTTATGCTCCTCAGCAGCCCACTTGCTTCTCCAGTTGATCAGCTGCAAGGGGACCAAGCTGTGTACAGCCAACCTCCACTTCTATATCGTCATATAGACATGTATGGAATCACTTGCTGCTGCTAAGTTGTCCCTTTGCACATCCACAGCAAGTCTGTCACCATCCGCTCACGAGAAGTACGGAAAGGGAATTATCCCACAAGTGTTCTCCTTCCTCCAGAGACACAGAACACAGGCTTAGCAGGCCTTCCTACGTTTTCCTGTATGCACTCCTAAACCAAAAATCTATTTCTCTATAATCTATTGTTCTTGCTGTCCAACTAGAAAGTCTTTGGCACTGGGAAGAACTGTAAATGCCTGGTCTTTCCTCAGCTGTATACAGGACGTACACACAACTTAAAGCTCTTGAAAATTCTTGAGGCCTGGCAAATAGTACATGGGATGTCCTGGCATCCCTGGGAACTAAAATGCCCTCACTGTAAGCCTAACAGAGGATCTAATTCTTGAGGTCACTGGGAGTTTTGTAGTGCCTTAGCTCATCAGCAGAAGAGAAACTGTTCCCTTTGCTCCAGTGCGTGTCCACCACTCCTCAGATGGCCATCGGTGCTCTGGGGAGTAGCACATGGGATGGAACATTCAGCAGCACCAACGTGTGTTGAACTTGGAGCTACAACTCTGCCACAATACCTTTTCAAACCTGGCTCCCTCTTTAAGTTGCAGGGGGCATTCTAAATAACTTTCAACCTTCACCTGATTTCTCATTTATTTTCAGAATTTTCTCATCACTCTGTGTGACTTAACAAGACCATTTTCCTTGCAGTGCAGGAACCACAGGGCACACCACATGTGCACCAACTGCTGGTGTAGGATATGAAAGTGCAAATACCTCAATACCTTGCAGATTAGTCTCCTATGACTCCTCCTTGTGTGTTTTGAGTTCGTTTTGCCAGATTACTACTTCACCTTTTTTAAGAGCAGTCTGAGACAGATGTGCTGCAACAGCAGAAGAAAAAGCTATCTGAGTGTGAATTTAGTCAGAAAACACAGAATAAACACAGCAAAAGTCAAAACATCATAAAATAAACATAGAACTCTTACCCCCTACAGTCTGTTTTACTGATAAATGTGACATACCACACAGAGCAGATGAACAAGCAACAGCAAATAAACCATGTCATTTCACAGGAAAGGATGGAAAATATTTGCACTGTTCCTTTAAGCAGTGGTTTTGAACTTTCTGACCTGAACTGCCCTCAAGACTATTGGCAGTGCTCCCAGCTTTCCTTCTTTGCCAACCCCTTTCCTCCTCCCCTTCTTCAGCTGAACCAGAAGAGCACATTAGCTCCAGTACATCTCCTTTAGGATATACACACACCTCACCCAGAGCGTACACCTTATAGGACAGCTACACGCCAAACCTTATGAAAACTTTCCCTCTCTTGATTACTCAGGAACTGAGAACAAACCATTTGTAGTTCACCAAAGCCAAAGCACCTGTCTCATAAACTGGTAAATGCTTGCTTTGAGTAGAGTGATGCTGTGCCAGCACATACAAGCAGAGAATTTGGGGAAATATGTGTGAAATATCTTTAAATTCATCAGAATAAACACCAGAGAATCATTTTCTCTCCAGGTCAGCAAGAAAATGTGTGTTCTACCTTTGTGGAAGAGTCAGTTCACGGACATTAACGTGGAGGTAAATCAACATAAGTGCACAAATATTCCAACTTCACACAGATCTGGAGAGAACATAAACACTACAGAATGTCCAAAGTGTACTTTAGTTCTTCAGTATTGATCCTTCACACCATGAACAAGGAAATTCAGTGCCAGGAACAGGAGACCAACATGCTCATCCCCAGTTTCAAATGCTTCTGTTTGGTAACTTTCACCTTTTTGCTAACATCAGGCTCTACACATTCATTTCAAACAGGTTATAAAATGCATCTACTGTGCATGTAAAGTACTTTCCATAAAGGTATTCTTTAATTAAGTAGTGCTGAGCTTGGGTCTCTTATGAATATTGATGCAAGCCTTACATTTTAAAAACTCAGGGAAATGTGATTTTAGAAGATGCAATCTTCCATAACAGCAATTTCTGAAGATTTTGGGTCCCTCTGAAGATTGCTGAAGCTGATCACTCAAAATCACTAATCATTTTTCAATCTTAAGGCAAGGTATACTGTGAAAAGTGATGGAGTGGCCACTATTTGGAAGATACAGGATGATTTAAACATCAGTAACATCCCATGGAGTTCAAAACCATGTCCTTTGCTGGTAGCCAAATTCTTCCAGTAGCAGCAAGAATACAATCTCCCTAAAGTAAACTGTAGAGTAGAAAATGATAGATAAAGTAAACTCTGTGCACTGAGTAACTGCAGGGAGTCTAAAGCTGAGGATCTAATAATTAGTCTTATCTCTATCAAGGTGCAACACGAATAAGCTGAGAAGTGCAAGAATGCCTCACAAGGCCCCAGGGCTCTTCACAGATACAGAGAAGCCTCATTGTTCTGGAGAATTTTAAGCCTGATCTCATGTGGAGAGAACATGAGACATTTCTTTTTCCTGCCATGCTGCTGATGTGGGTGTCTGGAAGGTACATTTCTCCACACACTTCCCTTCACACAAGCCCCAGTGATGCCACAGGTTCACTCTTGGGTTCATTTTTACAGGGCTGGCACAGGCACAAGGAGCAGCAAGTGCACAGAGAACAGGGGCAGCCAAACTCCAGCTGCCTCGTGGCAGGGAAACCCTAGGGAAAACCCACTTTAAAGAGAGAGATGTTTTCCTTGGGGTTCTTCCATTTCAACCTCTGCTTTGCACAAGACATATTTAGGATGCTTTAGTTCACTGACACAAATATTTGGACTTTGAAATTTCCTGGTAATTATTATTACACATCCAAACAGTAGCTGGACACTTCACCTTCCGAACTGAAGGAAACACCCCAGACAAGGTGCTCCCTCCTTCCCTGTGCTCTAATACACACTCCAGCAAAACAGTAGCAGGTCTGAGTGCAGTCACACACTTCTTTCTCTGCACAAAGTGTGAGTGCCTGAGTATCAGCTTTACAGGACGCTTCCTCCAAATTCAAAGCAGTTTCTCTCTGAATTGTGCAAATGGTACGTCACGAAATTCATTCATTTTACATTTGCTTGGTACCATGAAGTCACAGCTTTCTTCTGCTCTGACAGAAACTGCATCACAGGTCTTCTGCAAATTCCCACTGAAATCTTGTCACTGGCTTCAAGGAGAGCTGGAACGGCTTTTGTGTTATTTTAAAGTGTGGCAAACAATATCCTTTTCCTTGGGCAGCATAAAATACTGCACTTGGCATACAAAAAAACTAAGAAAATGGACCCCAAACTTCTCTTTTTAATGCTGTAGCCCTTTCAATGCCTGTAGCCTTCCAGGCAGCTGCAATTCTTTAACAGAGCAGTAGTGAAAGAGAAACTGGAAAAACACAGCAACTGAAATATGAGCAAATGACCTATCTGCACCATGGATCTGCAGCAGGCACACCTCTACTCAGGGTTACAAATTGTGAGCACTTGGCACTTTATCACAGAGTTAAAACATGTTGCCCATAGTTGGATCAAGCGAGTGGTTGTGCCACATGATTTTTTATCAAGTTTTCTAATGCTCTCACAAGGTCCAAACCCTTCCTTTTGCAGTTTCTGATAGACAAAATGGAAAAAGGATCAGAGGGGAAGTAAATGGAAGTTTGGGTTACCTTAGCTCCTCCTTTCTCAAGCAGAAGACAAATTTATGGTTCTTACTTCATGATTAAGTTTTATTACCTGGGATATGGTTGAGGCTTTCAAGGCTGACTTAATTCACCTCGACGTCAACTGACAAAGCAAAATCCAACCTTGATTCACATAGCCTGCAAAAAAGTATTACTGGCAGGCTGAAGCACACAGACAGAAGCAAATACCTTTATGTGTATCATGATCTGCACAAACACCCCCTTTGCAGCCTGTGAGCCCACCTGGCAATTCTGAAAATCCAACAGCTGCATGGTACCACTGCTATTTGTACCAGACTGGGGATCAAGGAATACCATTTAAATAGAAATTCTGCCCCATACAGTGACTGTGCTACTCCATAGATCTGTTCTCTGCCAAATGCAACTGGTCCAAGTTTGCCATCCTGTGTCCCATCTGCCTTTCCAGTGACCCCGTACCAGCAACCTCACGCAGGTAAATCCCCGAGGAGTTTATTCCAGGAAGGGCCTCAAACGCTGCATGTGGAGAGGGCAGATGGGACTTGCATCGAGCCACAGCTTGATCATCCTGAGAAAATGCCACTCCTTAGCCAGCCCCTTTCCTTTAACACACCTACAAGGGGCTCCAGCCCCTAAAGCAAAGGGATAGCTCAGCCTCACATGGGACTTCAGATGGCTGAAAGAAAAAAAGTCTTTAAAGGCCGTGAAAAAAATCAAATGCTGCATGAATGACTTCCAAGAGCCACTGGCACAGCCTTTGTTAGTGCTGAATGCAGTGATGATGATTTGAAAAAGCCAAACAATGTTTAGAATCTGACTGAAGGGTTAAAGTTAGGAGAAGTTCCTTACACTAACCCAGTCTAGTTCAAAGAGATTGTCTATATCGAATCCATGTTGCTATTTTTATTTCTACAGTGGAACTGCACTACTAAACATACTGACTTGAGCTGGCCACAAAGCAAATGTGCTAGCAAAAATGATCCAGAAATAATTTTAGCAGCGTAAAATGCCTATGCTGCTCTGGCATGTTCCATCAAGAAACAGTTCACAAGATTTTGCCTTGAAGGTTACACTTATAACTCACAAGAAACCAGCACTTGGAATGAACCATCCGTATTTTTAATATAGGGGACTGAGGTATGGAAAAAGAATAATGTCCGTCCTCTCCTAGGAAACAGTGCAAAAGACTATCCAAAGTAAATAAATCATTTGTGAACTATTATACATTGGGTTTTTATTTTCAGTTAAAAGTTTCTCTCCTGATCCTTTTAGGACTAGAATATCATTATTAGTCTAATTGAAGATTGTGTGCCTTTATTTCCTCCTTCCCCCTTGGAGCAAGGCCACACCAATCAGCGTGTGCTCATCCTGCCAATCAGTCTCTCGGAGAGGCTGGATGCTGGATGCTCCCAGCTCCAGCAATCACCTGCATTGCTCAGGAGAATTAGCACAACGTAGGTCTAATTAGAAACTAAACACTGCGTTATCTGCAATGATTTGGAGATGGAGTAAGCTGATGTATGTTTAGGAACCTTTCTTGCTGCACAGTAGTTCATGATAACACCCACCTCACAGCTCATTAGCAAATCAAAATATTATACTGTATAAATAATACTTTGCTCTTTTCCATTTTACAGAAGCCCCAGGTCTCAGAAGCCTCCATTACCAAGCACATGTGACTTAGTTCTATTGGAACACTGTAGGAAATGGAAAGCAGCCCTAGCTGTCCAAAACCAGCAAAAAGGAAGCCAGTATACTGTATACTTTGGTCTGCTCTCTACAGAGGTAGCCCCAACCAGCCTCAAGACATTTTACTCTGAAATACATTTTGGCAGAACACAAAGAAACTCCGTGGTACATGGCACTGAACATGGACTGACAGTCCTCCTGCGCTGGACCGATCCCTTTCTCGCTCTTTTCAGCAGAAACCCTAAATCCAGTCCTGCAGCCTTCAACCAGAAACCCAAATGAGAGCAGGGGGAAACCTGGCAAAGAACTGAAGGGAGAGATGTAAATGTTTAACAGCAAGAGGAGGATGTGAGGGGATATGCAGCTGTTCCACTGCACAGCTTCTCAAGGGGGAATTGGGGAGCAGAGACGAAGACCACGTGCTCACTTCCAGCTGAGATAAACATTTACAAGTCACTCTTTTCAAACAGGAAGGCACAACCTTGGGACACGACCTCACGCTCGCTGAGCCCCCAGCCCCAGTGCTCTGCCGTCAGACAGGCAGGAGGGATGCACACTGTGCCACTGCTCTGTTATTACAGGTGCTGGGTTTCAGAGTCAAGGGGCAAGGTCCAATTTTATGGCGGTGTGGAAAAATCTTTCAAATGCTGGTGGGGAGGATGTCTACTGATGCCAGACTGGTGCTGCAGAACATCATGGAGATAAAGCATGGGAGAAACTGTCCACGTGCCAATGAATGAGGATTCAGGCAAATAATTCTAAACCATACGTGCATATTTGGTGTCATTATAGTACTATTACAGATGCCTACCCTGCTTTTCTTCTTTTAAAAGGGTGCAATTCCGATGCCTTATCATTAGTTTTCTAGCTGGATGATGACAGAACCTGAAAGACATCAACAAAAGACACTGGAAAACTGATCTACAGAAAAAATCTGCAGATTTTGGAAAGCCACGATTAGTTGTAGCTTGAAAGGTGAAACACACTTCTTGTTTCTATCACATTCCCTAAGTTTCCCAAATAGATGTGCACACAGAGACAATTTTTTACTGTGGAAAACTATCCCTTTGTATTACTTGTTAAGTATATATTCATAGCAATGTCTCATAAAAATTGAATTAGTTCAAAGGCTGAAAGGTGACAAGTTTGGACTTTTGTATTCCAACTTGAGACACCTTAGGGGTGCATCTCCTGCATAGAGCTGAACACTTTGAAACTTCTGAAAAGAGTATCAGCAAGGCCTCAAGTTTGGTTCTCTGACACTCTTATTTCCAGAATTACTAGTAATTTTAAAACCTTGGCTCACAATCTTAAAAAAAAAAAAAAAAAAGTCATCCTTACAGTTCATGATAGAATATGGTAATTCTGCAGGGAAAAAAAATACACATATATTAAGGGAAAAATTCTTCCCCATTGTGTAACTGGTTTCTCATATTTAAAAGCCTTAAGTGGACCCTCTGACTTAAGTTATCATTGCTTTCCATCAGAAGAAGACTGAGGAAACCCCTCAAGAGGTTTAGTTCAGGCTTAGAAAACAATCAGTTCCAACACAACCTGCAGAGAACCAAAGCTCTGGAACATGCAATTCTGAAAGCTTAAGAACATTTTTTTTTAAGGAAGTACCAAACACAACCATGACTTGAAAATAAAAATTAATCATACTAAACTAGAAAAGGTCTTTTGCATTGTTTAATAACCTGGAAAAATACTAATGCTGTATTTTATTTTTTTAAAACTGCAAATACTCTCTATTGAAAAGCAAGTGAACTGTTTCTGACAAGACTGATCTGCTGCGCTTTGTGAGGTTCTGTGGTTTCCAGACAGGTCCCTGACATCAATGTGACTTTCACTAGAACGCTTTTTTCCATTCTGGAGTACTTTTACTGCCATTTGGTTCTCCTCAATAACAATACGTGCAAAACATGTACTTCCCGTGACTGTAGGAAGTGTTTTGGACACTGAGACTGGGATCGCAATCCATATCCGTAACACACTGGACTGAAATCTCAGAGCCAGAAACATACAATAACTTGAAAACCAGAACTAGTGCTACTCTCCCATCAGATCAAGACCAAATAATAAGGAACATGTTTTAGAGTACCAGGTTGGCACCTCATTGAAAGCTGAGGTGCACATTTTTAACTTCAAACAAAACTCAGTTTGACATAATTCTAAGCAGGCACAGGAATTACCTGGAAGCTTCTGCTGATTTTCAGTTGACTTCCAACTGAGCACATACAAGAAGCGAAATGACCAGGCTTGCCTATGAACTATTGAAGAGAGTAGATTTTTTCGCATGGTTCTATTAAGGTTCTATAACAAAAAATCCAAATTTAAAGCAACATTCAACTGTTGTGAGCCTATCTGTAACCATTAGGACAGCAAACATATCAGCATTAATTTATGATTAAAAATTTAGGAAAATGTAAGGTGAAAAGAAGGAAAGAAAAAGACTTAGGGAAACACATAAGCCACAAAGTTTGACTTACTCTAATTAAAGAACGGTGCTGGCTGGCATTACCAAGCTCTGTAGTGGCATGTTTGATTTTGCTTTAAAACTCTAATTCTATTTTTGTTTCATGAAATTTACTGTTCTTCATTAAAAGGTTTGGGTATTTTTTTCGTAAGAGATTCGTTCTTTGTTTACATGCAGATGAAAATGATTTAACTTGAGATGGATTAGTCTCGAGAATAGAGTGCAGAGACATTTAAAAAAGGGGGTCTCTTTTGTGCAGGAAATTAGTAAAGTCCATTTGCAGTTTAACAAACCTCTAGGATCTTGGTGCCAGGTGTACAAAGCTGGATGTTCTTTCAGTTCTAAGTTGGATTTCAGGTTATAAACATTATGAGCTGTTTTATTCTGAGAATTAATTGCTATAGATCCAGACCAGTCAGGCCAGGTAAAAAGCAGCACAGGGCAAGAGTGAGAAATGAGAATTTCAGTTAAGCCTCAAAACTCATTAATAAAATTACAGCCTTAAAAAAAAAAAAAAAAGTCATACCTACATAATGTATATATGTATGGTTTAGATTGTTCTGTATTTCTGGTAATAACTGTGGTTATTGCAGAGAGAACAGTAATTTGTCCAAACCAAACCATAAATAATTAAGGCCAGGATTTTGACATCGGATCTGTGTGGGTGGATTTTTGCACCCCCGCAGATTCAATGGCAGGATCAAAGCTTAGGAAAGCCAGAAATACCCTCAGAATGTGAGGACTGCTGAGGTCCAGCACCTGGCATTTCCAGCACAGGGAAGGGTCTGCTTTCACTGCCACCCTCCTACCCCAGGGCCTGGTGAACGGATGCCCTGAGAGAAGCAAACCACCAATTCTCGTTCCACCCTGCCAATTCCCACCACATCCCTCTCTCCCAGTTATGGGGTAGAGACAAGGAAACAGAGAGCTGGCACTCTGTGTTTCACTTCCTCTCATAATTCTAATAAAATAAGTTTAATCTAAACCCCTCCTCTCAAGCCATTTATCAAGTTTATAATATAAACTTTGTACTTTTTTTTTTCTACTTCCTAAAAACCAGTGTTTATTTTTATTTCAGCAGTTCTGAAAGTCATCAGAGAAAAACTACACCTCTTGCTAGTGGTGCTGCTACGGGGCAGAGGAAGTTGTGGACAGCTGATGATGACAACTGGTCGAGAGCTGCCCAGTGACCAACCCCACACGTGTGGGCAGAATCCCAGAGAACACTACCAGGATCACACTCGTGAACAGATCACCACAGGCCAGGCAAGGAGACAGCACAGCTCCCTGTCACTGCCCTGCTCCCCTCCCAAGAGCCTGAGATGCGCACCTGGCAGTGACGGCAGCACACCTGCGAGCTTTAACGCTGGGCATCAGAAAACACTGTCCTGCTCTCCACACATTTCAGAGTTGCTGACTTGCCTTTTCTCTTCTACAAATCTGGGGGAAAGCCCCTGGTATTCTCTTGGACAGGTCCTGGCCACCTGGCTTTTCCTCCCGCTCACTGTCTGTGAGGGAAGGAGGAAGTCTGTGTCCAGTGGGATTTATGTGGGTGACGTGCAGTTCCTTTCAGCTCAAACATATCTGTCAAATACCCTCACTGCCCTTGGTACAAGAGAACTCATTGCAGTAACACTTGGAAATCTTGGCTTCCGTCATCACTGAAACACTCCCATTCATATGGAATAAAAGGGAGAATACTCTGACCAACATTAGGGAGAGAATTAGCCTAGATGATGTCCCTCAGTTGCCTTCGTTTGCGGGAGGAATTCAAAGCTGATCAACAATTCAGCTGATTTCCATGGAAACAGGATTTCAACTCATGAATCAAAATTGCATGAGGGCCAAAAATGCCAAAGAGATTATAAAAATATTTTTCCACACTGGGATTCTCAAAATAAGAGGCAGATAGTTACAAAGAATAGAAATAATGAATTCAGAAGGGACTAATTTTTCATCATCCACACTATCTTTTTGTTGCACAGTGCATGTCTACCTCGTGTCTATGCACTTACATGTTTTGAATACTTCATTAAATGCCCTAAATATCAACCTATTTTCATGGTTTGAATATCTTCAGCAACTTTTAAGCAGAAAGTGCCTCCATGTGGAGAAGACACATCAGTGTTTAGTTCAACAACCCACCACAGGCCACTCATGATCGAGACTTAAACTTTGCTTAAATTTCATGTAGGGGAACAGCTAAATGCATTTTTACTGTGTTTCCCAGCGGAAACATTACCAATAGCATTCCCTGCTTCAGAATTATCACTTCTCCTGAAGACTCACAAAAACGTGCCATTATTCTCTGGAACACACTGTGAGTATGTGGTTTCTCTAAACAAACAAGGCTCACTGTCGGACTTTTGTCTTTGCAGTAACTGAGGCTCTTGCAATAAATACTTGCAGTAACATTTAACATTGGCAGTGCCAAAGCTATGTAAGAATTGGATTATTTTGTAATTCTCAGTATTTCACTGTCAGAGGTTTTGTTTCCACAATTTTTCATAATCTAACAAAATAAACCCAAAAGTGCAAATATCCAGTTCAGCTCCAAGGATATAAAACTACATGTGGTGTTCTGCATTAGACCATAACTGATGAGTTTTTAAATATCTTACTGTCCAGAAGAGCTTTTTCAGACAGCATAGCATGGAGAAATTTTAAATTCTCTATAAATATTGTGCAGTGTTTAGGACATGACACACCTTTAAAGATACGAAAACGAGAAAAAGTTTGGCAACTTTGTTTTTCAGCTCTTAAAATAATGAACAAATTCATTTTCAAACCGAAGAATGTAAAAAAAAAAATTTAATTCAATAGCTTTAACTGAAATTACTGGGAGTCCTTCCATTCCATCTTGTGACAATTTTATCCACCACATAGGTGCTGGTTTGTTCATCTGGTTTTTTCTTCCGAATATCTTTATTATTTGGTCAGCTCTTTAAGATGGTTGAATTTATCCATTAACTTCTCAGTTTTATGCCCAATTTTCTTTTTGAATAAACCACATGCACTGCAGATACATAATGAAACCTAGAAGAATACTTCAGAATTCTGTATCTGTCCTATTGGGTTTTATCTATTCCTTCTATATAACCCTGGGTTTAAGAGACCTTCAAAGCACTCCCAAAATAAAACAGTAACGATATACGTAACTTTGTAAGTCAAGGAATCAAGGTTTCCCAAAGATAGCTTCTAATGAAACTCAGGGGTTTTTTTTACACCACTTTTACTGATGCAATTACATTTAATCACTTTTTAACAGTCAAGATTTTTAGCAGCTAGATGAAGTATACTGGATTAGCTTAATAGCCATATCTTTCTCAGACGTTTTAAAACCTGTTTTTCTTTCCATTGAAGCAGAGAGATAGGGGATTGGAAACTTCCCGTGACTCTTTTGTAGACTAAAGTGGTTTAACTGTGTCTGCTCATATAAGAAGACAACTCTAATTCTCATGGGTCAAGAAAGAGAACAAACAAAATCTACATTCCCTCTCTACATTAGCCAGAAGCACATATTCTCAGAAAGGAAACAGGACTGAAAACATTAGCTGCTGAACCAAAATATACAGGCATAAAACAAAATCACTCTGGAAATCTGAGACCCAAATCTCTTCAAAGTTTCATGAAAAAGAGAGCCCATGCATTTAGAGCTAAACTGGATGAATCCATCACTTGACTCAATACCCCAAGGAAAATGCGGCACATAGTATATTAAGTTAATAAAAAACAAACAAATGTACAGCTAATAAGTCTGAAAATTCAAACCTTAAGTTCCTCATTATAAAAGCCACAAGTGACTTTCTAGGCAGGACCACTCAAACCACTACGCTGCGTCCCTTGGGACAATCAAGTTTTCCTTCCCATCTTCTCTGCTGCTTTTGTACTGATGCATAAAAGTTCAGTTGTCTGGGGCCCAGCCACTTTCAGGCAACTTTGAGCAGTCTCCAGCCTAGTGATGAGATGACCATATGTGATGAAAGGACAAGGTTAATTCTCAGTTTCGGAGTTAGTGTTGGTGTTTCATGTGCCACATGATGAATAACAACATGAGAGGCCCCTATTCTTCTGAAATATAATTGGCTTTTCTTTAGAGAATGGCATAGAGAAACTAAAAAAAAATGGGGTAATGTTCAGGTCACGCTCAGACAGATTAACTTCCTGGTGCCTCTTTCAAACATTATCTTCCTGCTTCTCCTCTCTCAGAAGCACAAACAGGTCACCCCACCTTTCTCCTTTTGATAGTTCTGCTTTTCATGCAACATTTGGTGACTGAACAGAGGTGCTAACCCAGAGACATCTAAAGGCTGGCAGCTTGATTTCACATTCCTTCAGACATGCTGAGCTCCAGAACAGCCTGTTGCTTCCTGTTCTGCTGAGACAGAGCAGGTTTCCATCTTGCTGCTGCCCCACCACACCTGGTTGGGGGTTTTTCCTTCTGCCTCCTCTCTTCCTGCCAAGAGAGAGCCCGCAAGATGTCAGCCAGACACCACAGTGCTGAACGAACCCCTTGTGCCCTGTTCCCAGCAGCCCCAAATGTCACTCCCCTTTTGTGCCCAGCTCTCAGACTCATCCCTCCCAAGCCCATCTCTTCCCTGTCTCTTGGACTCATTTTAAACACAGCCTGTGTCCTGTAAGATTGGCTGTCGTTTTGCTCCTTTCCCCTGGACAGTTCAGCTGCTCTTGTTCTTTGATTCATTCCTCTAGGGTTGGATGTCTTTTTCTCAGCAATTCCTCCTCTATAAACTGGAATCACATGTCCCACAAATGATCCTGTCTCTAATTAGGAGATCTTTTATGTCTCTAACGTACATGTGCATGCCAGAACTTGCTGCAATACGATGCAAGCATCTATCCTCTTCTCTGCTTCTTGCTTTTGGGATTTAGGGAAAAGTATCCCTCTGCTGCCTTCTGTACATTCTCCTCAGGTATTTTTCCCCAGCTCTTTCAGCGTTTGTATATTCATTCCTGGCAATTTTATTTCACTTTTCCATTTTGTCCTGTGGAAACATTAAGCTGTACCTTCATTTTCACTCTCTTTGTCAGGTTCACATACAGACACAGCTCTTCCACATGCGCCTCAAATCTTCCTGGCCTGGCAGTTTTGCATTCCAAGGGGTCTGGTTCCTTGCAGGGGTTACTCTGCCCGTTTCTTAGTGCTATTAATCAGATTTTTTTCTATCTGTGGGTCTCTCAGCCTGCTGAATGTTAACCATGTTTCTGTGCACAGTATGTTAGGTAAGTAACATGAAGGCTCCCTATTTTTGCAGTGAACTTTAATACAGGTATTTAGAGAGCTTTACTACCTGTAATATGTGGATATTTCAATCAGGTACAATGAGAGTAAAATATCCAATGTTTCAAACTATGCTCCTGTTTCCAAGTTCCAGCTGGGTTGCCACAGCCGCTGTGACAGGAGGTTGCTCTCTCCAGTTTGGCAGACACCTCCAAATCTCATGCAGTGTTCTCCCTTACTTCCCTCCTGCCTCAGCAGTGCATTTCTCTTCCTAGACTTCTAAGGGTCGTGTTTAAGAAAACTACAACATTCTCCAACGGCATATTTCCTAAGAAGAAGTGACAGTGTCAGCCAGTCCCAACTGCAGATGAACACTCTTGTTTGAAAAATTCTGGAAGCAATGCTTGAACCTAACAAATCGCCTGGCAGAATGATTTTTTTCCTCTGAATCACAGCTCCTCAACTCCATAGCAGATAGAACCTGTCTCTCCATTTATTCATGCCTCTAAGAGCTTCTGAGCTCCATAAGCTGAAGGGAAATGACATTTTAATCAAGTACATAAGCTGTGAAAGAGTCTGAGGCCGTGCTCTGGGAAGATGCTAAAGCCTGCAGGAGCAGAGCCCTGCAGAGCTCCTGAGGAGCTCCAGGCTGAGGAGCTCCCCAGATTCCCCTCCACGGATGCCCTGGCGTGTCATCACAGTGTTCCCTGACGCAGGGGGCAGGAGGGCGCTGAGACTCACGGCACAGACGGCACTTGCAAGTGGGTCCCACACAGCCCCAGGGACTGACAGCCCAGCACACACAGCACCCTCAGGTCACTTCAGAGGACTACAAACTCCTTGAAAGCCTTGAGGAGAACAAATTAAAAATCCTGCAAACAAAGACATCAGGAGGGGCCTCGCTCTGCGAGGGCACCACTCCTCCCCCTGGCCATAGAGAAGCCATCAAGTCCCACCAGCAAAGGACACTCCCGGCCAACTGGTCCTCTCCCAGCAGAGCAAAGGTGCTGGGCTTCAATCTGCCACTGCCTCTCTTGGGGACCTCAGCAAGAGCAAGTTTTAGGAGCAAAGATTTGGGGCTCGTGCAGGCCTTTCTTTTTCAAACGCAATTTTAAGGCTTAATGTAATTGTTGCTAAAAATAAGGTAATAAAAGGGTTCCGGTCTTGCACTATAATGAACTGCAGGCTCAATTGTTTGAAGAAGGAAAATTGCATTGATGCGACTGGATCAAAGACAAACAAAAAATTAGTTATTTCCTCTTGAGACTAAAAATTTTAGGAGGCTCATGCTTTTTCAAGCAGCCCTTACTGCAGTTCAGAGGCAGCGAGACCTTGTAGTCAGATTTAATTTATTAACAAAACAACAAGAAAAAAAAAAAAAAAGAAGTGGGCACATGAAAACTCCAGTGTCTGAAAACACTCAAAGAAAATCAAATGTAGCAGTTCCTATTACAAAGTGGAACATGTGCCCAAGCTTGCTTTGTTTCAGAAACGAGCTGCTACACAAACAAGAGAATGGCATTAGCAACAGCTATAATTTTCGCCATCCCCAGGCAGGAAACCTCCTGCTAAACTTCAGAGGCACCACCGTTTTTAATTCCTTGCCAACTTATACACTTGTCATGACTGTTGGGATGCCAACCATTTCATGACAGAATCTAAACAGCAAGAATTTTTAATCCGGGGAATACTCAGGGCAAGTTATGTCAGTCCCAGCGCCTCACTCCAGAGTCTGAGAATAATAATTGCACAGCTGCTACATTTAAATCTAAAATACACTTAAACATATTTATTCTTTCATGCTCTTTTTTTAGTAATTAATTGTTTATCGTTATTGTTATCAGTTTGCTAAATCTGAACTATGTGGACACATCATTTCCTTGTCTAATAATACTCCAGAGAACTGAAATTCTAAACAAAAAAAAAGAGCAGAGAGGCCAAGTAAGTGCTTGAACCCAGTCCTGTAGATGCACGGCCTGATAATGCCAACCATCTCAGGAGGCCTAGCCTTGCCTGGGATTTGTCAAGCTCTTCCAAAGAGAAGCTGAGTGCTCTCACTGTCCGTTTCCTGTACTCATGGCTCACCAACCCACTTAAGGTCGCCTGTGTGCAAGGGAATCTGCTTCCTGCAGCTCAGCGAGAAACAAAATTGCACACAACCAAAACCTCTTTCTTGACCTCAACACATCCAAATAACTTTCCAGAAAACTAACAGGCACAGGGCCAGCCTCTCCCCTCGGCTGGGTTTGAGAACACCATACTCCTTGGGCCAGAACTGAAAAATCAGAAACAGGAAAACTACACTGGATTCTGTGTTTGCACCTGACTTTAAAATGCCTCATTTCTCACTTTGCAGCAGGTAATACAAGGCCAGATTTCCTGATTTCTATTTCTGTCTGGAGCAATGCAGCATCAGCTGTCAGAGGCACTGCACATATCCAGGACATGAGAAGCACGGGAGAGCGGTTCTTCCTCCCTCTGAGAGCACCCAGAGCAAGTGTACTTGAAGGAAGGTTTACTGAGTGCTAAAATATTTTTCAAGTATGATCCAAAAAATTCTCACATGAACACATGAGAACCAACAGAATGAAAAAACAGTCAGAAGAGCACTGAATGTTTGCTAGTGAAGACACAAAGGTTAGTTTTTTTCCAAAATGAAGTATATTATTACTGAGAAAATCGTGTATCAACACAACAATAAAAAGAGAAGCTGGTATTTTTGTATACACTGAAGATGTTCTCACTACAAATTTATTTTAATTAACAAGTTGTGACAATATCATTGGGTGTTACCTGATTTTACTGTTAACTGTGTTTCTTCCTCAAAAAATTAACTCCAGCCTGCAGAGACTTTAACCTTAACGAGATTTCATATATTAAAGTTCTTGGAATAGAGCACTTCCTTAAAAATACATGAGGATCGAGTTTTAGATGATTTTGATTTAGTTTCTGATCTTGAAATTTATTCTGAGGTCAAGTCCTAAAGAGATACATGTATTACTAGACTTAGGTATGTCAGAGGTAGCAATAATAACTCACCGTTTTCTTAATAAGAATAATCACCTCTTAATGGATTTCTCTCTCTCTCTTCACTTTTTATAAAGAAGACTCTTGTGGTAAGCTATTTATGTTTTAAATTCAGTATAAAATATATGGACACCCAAATCTCAGTTTTTCAGCACCACTGGCACACAATGAAAGTCATAAAAGAAAGACAGAAATGAGCAAAGTGGTAACATTTCCTCAACAGAAGTCATCTTTCTATATAGTTATTTAAGGTCTTGAAACTCCCAACCCTCAAGTACCTTTTCAGCAGATATGGGCAGCCCCAGACTGGTATCCCCTGGTGCTGCAGAGACAAATGTGCTTTACAGCCAACAAACACATGCTGGCTTGGACCAAGCTGGGAGAGGAATCAAATCATAGACTCCAAGGGCTCTCAGAGAAACTGTGATCATGGCAACTCTCTCTTACCCACCAGTGACCCCCCCCCAGGACTGACATTTCAGCTGATCTCAACTGTCTCAGAGCTGACACAAAAGATGCACAACCCCTGAAGTTAAAAGGTCTGTCAAACGTGAGGCTTTGCCCCCAGACACAGACAATCCAAGACACTTTACCTATTTATACACACGTATGCAACACGTATATTCACCCACATACATGCTTCCTACGCAAACCAAAACAGTATCACCTTGTGTCAGGATTCCTGGAAAGTTTTTTCACGTTCTTGATGCAATGCACAGGCAGGCCGTGCAGGCTACAGATCAGCACAACGGATCCATCAGGCCAGTGGTCATTTACACTAGTCATTTCCAGAAATGAGACACTGATGTCATGCTTACATAAGGCTCTGCCTGTGTTCATTAATACTCTGGCGCTCTGGGGTGCACAGTGTGGTACCAGTGTCCAGCTATCGTTCTTATCCTACAGCATTTGGAGTAGGAGCAAAACTGAAAAGACGCATGCTTTGCCTGTACTGCAAAGGCACAGATCATGGGAGGATAGGGGATAATCACATTTAATAAATAAACAAATAAATAAATATCCATGCTGTTGATCCCCCCACACTTATTACTGACTCCTATGCATTCTACCACAAATATTCTTTGATTCTAAAAAGAAAGAGGAGCTGCAAAGGCTGCAAGAACACTTATGCCCATTACCATTTTACTTATAAACTTGTCTGACTATAAACAAATGAAAAATAATTGCTTGTAAGCCCTGGCCAAACTCCTAAGGCTATAAAGTGAGTTTTCCATCGTTTATCATAAGCAGCACTTGATACTGCCCTGAATGTGAACACCTGCACCACCAGTAACTATGCCCAGCGTTCAGAAAGCAAGGTTTCTGGCATGAATTTTAGTTATAGCTCGGACCTGAAACAGAAGCAGGAGAAAAGGAGTCCTGTATAATACTGATAGGCTCTGGAAAATGCTCCATACAAAATCCTACGACCACAGTGATGGAGAAGGGATCCCGATGACACCCTAACCACCTGTACTACATTGACAGAGCACTGACTGAAGCATTGACAGAAATACACTGGAAGAATTTAATTCACCAGATGTAAGAGAATGGATAGCACTGCTGAATGCAAAACAAAACCACCAAGGGCAAGACAATGGCATTAACTGAACACAGTGCAAATACTGCAGCTATTTCTCAGGAGCTAAGCAAGCCAAAATACCACTCAGCAGTTCCTACTTGTCCTACTTACACTATCACTTATTTTTCGTAGTTAAACATTTCTGTACTTTGACATATATTTTCAAAAGAATATCGAAAATACAATAGAAGCTTTCATTTTTAAATACTAAGCAATTCCTTCAAATATATATATATTATTCAATCCTGGTAGTAAACTTAGGCTTATTCTTTCTGCTTTGATTACTTAAACAAATACTGCATTGAAATTTTCTCACATGCCATTGCTCCTACAGATATCTCAGCAGAGAGATCAGTGCACACACAGGATCTTCTCTGCCCTAGAATTACACTTTCACATCAGCTTCTACTTTACAGCTAAGCTGTTTGTTCTTTTTTTCTAAAACTTACCTCAAGTTTCAGAAGATTTTTCCAGGAGTCCTGCAAATAGTGGGACAGAAAACTTCTCCTTGGTGACTTTTATCATTCATTTTGAATGACAGTTCAGATGAGGAAGAGCTTTTTCGGTGTTAAATTAATTCTTCTGCTGTAAATTTCATCCTTCTGGCAGGGTGACTACATCCAGGCTGATAGGCTGCAAAAACAATTAAAAGAACCAACTTTCACCACGCAGAAATATGCAAATATGTATCAACTAAAGCACAAACATCTGTCAGGGTTTTCTTTTCTCTGCTTTTCTAACTCTGGGACAGGATATCAATATTAGCTGTAAAAGAAAGGCTGCCTCAACACTGCATTTAGATCTTGAACATGCTAAGAGGTGTGTATGCCAGTGAGCATCTAGAATTTGGACTTTCACAAAAACTGGGACACTGGGACAGCGGATGCTCCGGACGGCGTCAGCGCTGGGGAAGAACATGCACCTGCCCCTGGGCTGACAGGGAGTGGAGCCTGCACAGCCACAGAGCAAATTGGACCTGAGCATCTTCTCGAGCATCTTGTGGAATGTTTATTTACAAAGGTTTTCTGGTAGGCAGAATAGTGGTGGCGCAAGCAGCGGTGGTACCTCACCTGGTAACTACACAGCCTGTAAACCCACACCAGAGCCTTCCTGAGAACACTGTGGCTGCTCAGAAAGCCAGAGATAGAGTCCACACTGCAAACTTAAATCTAAGACTGAAATAATCAGTGGCTGCAGAACTATCTCAGCAGCCACGGGCCTCCTCTGAGGTACAAACCCACCCTGCAGTGCTGAGGGCCGTGCCCGGCGCTCCCAAGGGACTCACCCCACGGGCAGCGTGGATGTGCAAACCTGGCAGGGGTGAGCCACACCCTGCAGAGGCAGGAATTCCTGCTGCCCTGCTCACACAGTTGCTTGCAGACACCTCAGTATGAGTAGTATGAGCAGTATGAGTAGCTTGACAATTTAATCCTTAGTGGTTGTTACAGTGTAAGATCTACCTTTATAAACATCTGTCCCAGACCAGTTCAATATGTAAATAACCCCCACATATCTTTAATACAATTAAAGGTATTTTTATATTTAAATATTTAATAAAACATGTGAAATACTAGATTTAACTGTACCCATGCAGAATACATGAACAACTTTCTATAGCAACACATATGCTGTTGGACTCAGCAAGCAATTTTTATAGTGGCAGGGTGAATAATTTCATTCCATACTTCTAAACACGTCTCAGAGCATTAATGTATACCTTAATTACTGTGCCAAGCAGAGGAGCACATAATAGTAGCTATCATTTCAGAACTTTACAGATACGGTTCACTATTTGAAAAAAACCCTTCTTAGATGAACATTGGCTTTACAAAAGCAGCAGACTCTTGATCTTATCCATATTGCTTAACTTAAAAATCAAAGCACAAATTTCATGATATTCAGTATTGTTCTTAAAGCCTCAGTTTCACAGTTATGCAATTACACAACACTTAATTTTTAAGACTAAGTAGATCTCTAACCCTCGTGTTCTATGCTTAAAACATGCATCCTAGCAGCTCAAAAAGTCAGCCAAGCAATGGAAGGGGCTGCACAGAGAGGATGTGCAGTCTCCATGCTCCCAGGCTTCCATGATCCAACTGGATGAAGCCTTGAGCAGCCTGGTCTGATCCTGGGGCTGACCCCACTTTGAGCAGGAGGCTGCACTAGATGCCTCCTGAGGTCCCTTCCAGCCTGGAGGATGAGTCTGTGACCATCGTGTGCTGCCGATCACTGCTGCCTAAGAATCATCTTCTCTGAAGCTCATCTCCTCTCAAAGTATTTTATTTGCTCTGCTCACTCCTTAGAGTTCCTTACTCTGACACACTTCAGGCCCTGGGAAAGTGCCTTATCTGACAACAGTGAGGTTTTTTCCTTAGAGGAGCCAGCAGTTTCAGACATTTAAACCCCAAAGTACTTTGGCAAATACTGCACAGTCCACAAGTCTGTTTTGGACTGTGCTAACACGAAAAACAGAGGAGTGAAATACCTGTAAAAAACTCTTCCTCATCATGAACAAAATCCAACTTTGTTCAGGACGTCTTTCTCTTATCTTCTAAAACACACAACCCCATATCTGACCTTGACATATCCTTTCTTGGGGGAGTCAAATCAGCTGCTAAAACTGCTGGTATAAGTGTATTTCCACTATTTTCCTCCTGCGTATGTTGTACATTCTCAGCTCCCAAAGCGTACTGCAGAGATCAGGAACAGCCCTGTGCAGGCAGGCAGCTTCCACGCAGAACAGAAAATCAAAGCCTGGCCCATGAAGCAGAACTCTCCACATGTGCCTATTTTTATGGCTCCGGGAGTGCTGAGTGCGACCCCACCAACACAACACCACACAAAAGAACGAGGAAGTGTTGAGCTACCTAGAACTCAAACCATCTGACACTTGAAAATGCTCCTCTGGCTCTTACATGAGGTCCTGGGGACATTTTGGTACCCAGAATTTATTACTCAAGTCTAAAAGCAGTGCAGAGTGAACTCACCAGAAAACATTTACTAGGACTAGTATATACCTCTAACAGCCTACCCCAAAGCAACTCCCAAACATAGTTCACACAAACCTATCATACTTTTATTAGAAGATCACCTTCCTAAAGCAACCACTTTAATTCCTGGAATGCCTCTGCTTAATTTCTTTGTCTTGTCCAGCTGGGCCCTAACTTCATTTTGCCTATGTATATAATTTCCCCTCAGAAAACATCAAGTGGACAAATCAGATTCCTACTTCGGCACCAAAATACTACTGAGCTCCACTAGCTATTAAGGGGTTCCAAACTATGGCAAACAAATCCCTCAAGGCTCACTTACAAAAAAATATAAAAACACAGGTCTAAGCTTGCCAGACTGTCTGCCTCTCACATTCACAGAAACCCTCCTCAGAAGAAAAAAAAAAAATCCTTATTATGTATGAGGTACAGACCATCTGCGGCAGGCGCTGAGAGCCAACTCAAAAGTGGGGGGGAGGAGAGTGTTCCCAACTCAGGCACAGGCACGAGGAGCTGCAGACTCAGCAGCTGCCTGTGCGCAGGGGAGAGGGGCTGGGGCAGGGGGAATGAGGCTGCACCAGCCCTGCCAGGGCAAAGGATGGAAAGGCACATGGTTACACACAGACTGTGTGTAGAGGCATAGCAAGAGCCAAGAAAACCTGGTGGAGACAGTAAGATCAGCCCAGAAAAGGAGTTTTCCAGGAGCGCTGTTCCCTGTCACTGTGGTGGAAGCAGCATATGGAAAGGAAGGGATGATAATATTACTACTCTGGTTTTAATACAGAGCACTGAACTCCTCATGACATGGCAAGTAAGAATGGCAACAGCAGCAAACTGGAAGCAACAAAGAATACGGGAAGGCTTTCTTTTTCACTCTTAAAAGAACTAAACACATCTTTCCATATTAGTCGTCTAAATTTTCTTAATTCTCCTGACACCTCTTTTCCCTACTTCACTACTCATATCTGTATTAACTATTTACTGTTAAGCATGCCATACAGCTCAATAACGTTTCATTTCTGAAAAGGAAAAAATAATCTTGTCTTCTAATTTTAACCACTGAAACTAGAGTTACATTTAACCCTCCCGCTAAAAAACCCCAACAAAACCCCATGAGAACATTTTCTAACATCTAGCAGCTTGCTATGCCTTTGTGTGTTTGCAGCCCAACAAGCAGGAGATAGTTCCATTGGTTGTTAACAAACTGTGACCAGGTAAATATGAGTAAACCTTTCCAAGTGACTGTTGCTGATTCTGTCAAGAAACAAATCTACTTACAGCTCTCTCAAGCCAAAATCATCCCAAGTATTTGTCCTGTTAAGTACAAGTCTGCTGTTTTTTTAAACACTACAAATTAAACCCTGCTTTCACAGATATCCCTGGCTAAAATCCGTCTGCTCATCTCCCTGGGGCCAGGAATCACCTGGAATCTGAGTCTATGTACGGGCTGATCCTGTAAATACTTACCGGGGTGGAAGGGGCACTTGGCATTTGAGCTCTGTCATACACTGAAGTCCCTTTTCCCCGGGTGTCTGCTCCACCTGGCTGCTGGAGATGGGGCTCTCCACGCTGGATCTGCAGGCGCAGGCCTCGGGAACACGGCAGCAGCTCAGCAGAGAACGACGCGCTTCCAAGGGCTCCAGTTGGACCTGTGGGTGGACACGAAGCAGCTCAGGTGTGGGCACACGCTCCCCTCACAGGCTCTGCTGAGGAAGCACCAATGCCCAGGAACAAGGTGGAGTGGGGAGGCTGGGGCAGTGGCAACTCCAGCCACTTCCAGAGGGTTTGCCAAAGGCTGTCTGTCCCACGCAGAGTCCTGCCACCTTCAGTGCCATCCACACCTGCAGTGGAGCCTGAGTTCTAACTGAAATATGCCCTTCTCAAATGGGCACCGGGACATCACTTCCACTTTGATCAAGTCCTACGAAGACTGAGAGAAACAGTGTGAAATTATTGTGCTTAAAATTGCTTCTTTATTTAAAATAAGGTCATTTCTGCATACACGCACCAATCTCTCCAGAAAACTTACTGAGCGTACCCCTGCAACTCCATGAGGATCTGCACTCACCAGCAGAAATCTAGACCAGCCCTTGGTGAAAGAATGCCTTTTTATCCACGGATCTAGGAACACAGTTATGCCTAAGCAAGAATTTTGTTTCCCAGACTGTTCCTGTATCCAACTGCAACCTGTTTATTTTGACCTCAGTTCTTAGAAACTGTTGATGCCACGGTAGAAATATGCTGTGTGTTCCAACAGGCAACAAACAGTCCTAATGACAGCACACTCCATCTGTGCTGCCAGAGCACACAAAGCTCAGCCTATAGCTCGGATCTGCTCCCGGGTGTGCAGGACCAACCTGCGCCCAGCTCGTGCTGCGCGGGACATCCTGGCACGGCAGAGCCTCCCGGAACAGGCCTTTGCAGGGAGCCCGGGGCAGCCAGGGAACACACCAGCAGCATTTGCATTCTCCCCTCCCCAAGCTTTCGTGCTCTTTTAAATGTTTCAAAACTACAGAGTAAAGAAAGCTGACTCAAAGAGTGCCCCGTGCTCTCCAAAGGTAGAAGTTAAAGTGCGCAGAACATATGGCACTATTTACAGCCCTCTAACACGCTGGATTCAAGGGAATTTTCCATCAGCCTCAGACTCTGCAAAAGGTATGTCACAGAAAAACGCATGTGGGGATCCTTTAATTTCTCTTGCATCTTCTCTTCTTATATGATGCAGCTGTGGAGCAACACCCACTGGTATTGGTAGCATGAAACTGCGATCCTTCCCTGTTACCGAGGTCTGGTACCAATTACCATGGATTTAGAGGCACTATATAAAAGACAGTGCTGATTTGTTTCTAAATTTGTATCTTGATTAAACTGTCAGGCTATAGCACAAATGCAGTGCTTACCTGACTTTAAAATCCTACCACAATAAATTATCCAAGAAGTGCAGTACAATTTAAAAATGCTTATAAATGGACCAATATTGTGCATTATGGTTAGATTTTACACTTGGTCATGCCAAATTAAATAGAATGGAAGCAGCATTTTATATTAAAACTGTAAATTCAGTGTGTTCCAAATAAAAACTGTATGTGAGGAGAGACTGTGAAGCAGAATTTTAAAAAACATCAAGCTGGCCAACAGAATAACAACTGCAATATGATTTTCAATATTATTTTCAAAATTATTTTTAACTGTGTTTTGGTACACGAAAAAAGCAAATATGAAAGGCCCAAACTCTACTCTCAGGAACACACATGCAAACCCTCATTGGTAAGATTAGTGTTTTTCAGCATTTACCCCTGTAAACAAAGCAGAATTTGGTCTCACCCTGTTAAAGCCAAGTCATTTCCCCCAGAACAGCTTCAATGATACTGAATATATTTTAACTATCCAGAATTTCAACAGCTAGGATTACTGCTGTAAACATACACAGACATTGTGGTCAACATAAATACGGTGCAGCAAAAGTGAGATCAGTCGTGCAGGACTTCCAAAAGGAGTTTAGGAATTAAACTGCCATTATTAAAGTTACTGCAGTTATTGAACTATGGCTTTTAAAACTTTCACGGTATACTGAACTGTTCTGCACAATGCAAGTAATTATAAAAAAAACCAGATTTGTTTTCCATCATGATTACGAGCCATCGCTTTTCCTAAAGCTTCTGCTTTTAAAACCAACATTCTTGTATGTTCTAACACAAACTTTCTAGCTTGCTTTTTCGTGGTACCCATGTAAGAAAACAACTATTCTAAATTAATTAATCATCATGTAACCTTCCAGAGAGGGAATATACGATAAAAGTATTACATAGTGAAGTTCAGGCATATTTTTATATCCTCAGAAGAAGGTAATTGATCCTCCCCTCTCCCCAGTTTCAAACGGAACTTGGCTGCTATGGATTCTTTCCCACACAAATCAAGCCTTAGCTCTTTTGAATTGAAACAATATGGGATGATTATTGTGGGAAATTTTTTACTGTTACTGTAATTTAAAACTTTCTGTGCCCAATTTTGCATTTTCTATAAATCAAAAACCCATTTCACTTAGGGCTACAATTAAACAGAGGAAATCAAAGACTAACTTCTAAGCAAGTCTTGCTATTAATCATAGGATGAACTAGCAGTACAACTACTTTTACTGCAGTTCCTTTCTGCCTCCATTTTCATCTAAAGCTCGGGCTCTTCAGAAGAGGCCGCGCCACAGACGAGATACGTTAGCTGAAGGTACAGCGAGAGGAGGGAAAGCCCAGGCGCCCTGCCTGCTGCAGGAACTCGGAGCGATGCCTGGGAGCCCAGCACGGCTCCAATCCTGCCAAGCAGGCAGCGGGCGCAGCCCACGAGCTGCCCAGCACCACGCAGGGCTCCCGCAGGCACAGCCGCTGGGGTCCCACGCTGCCACTCCAGAGGCCACCTCCTTCTCCGGGAGCAGCCACGCAGTCACGGCTGGTGCTTCACCTGTCTGAACTGAAATCACTGTTCTTCTCCTTCCAAACAGAAAATTACAAAAGCAAAAGCAAAATCTGAACTTAAAACGCGACACGCAAACGCAAAAATGGAAAGAGGAGTGCAAAACGAAACTGTGTGGAATATGTAAACGCAGGGCTTCTGCTTTTTCAAACTGGAAGTCAAAATTATGTATTTTTATTTTCTAAAAAGAAAAAATGCATCTTGATTGCTAGACAAAATAAAATATGAACTCCCAAATCAACAGAAATATGTTTCACCCAGTTGTCTTTATTTTTTTTCCTCTGTCTCTGTTTCTCAGAAAAGATTTTTTATGTCATTACATCTTTTCCATATCTTTAGGGAGAGGTTTAATGCCTCATGGTGTCGGTCTTTGTAAAAATCCTACAGAGGTACAAGTCACTGCATTATTTGCAGCAGTACATCTACAGTAAGAACAAGTGATAACAGTAACTTATTCATAAAATATATGCTCAAAATAAAAATTGGCTTCCAGTTAAAACACAGTCTGAAATTTATATATTCCATGTTTAAAGAGGAACTTGTTACTGATTGCAAATTAAAATTAAAATGTACCTTGTAAAAATTTCCATTTTTTAAAAAAGGAAACAGCTGTGAGGAGTTTGGGGAGTTACTGGAAGGGCATCCTACAAAAACAAAACAAAAACCTTCCCAACGCTGACTTACTACTCAAATTCAATAAAACACAAATGGAAAAGCTTTCACCTCTGAGAAGAACTAGATTTAAAAATTAAATTTAAAGGTTTAAAAATTAAATGACTTGCTGAGACTATAGACTGAAACATTGTTTTACTATTGATTTTCCTCCTAAGGAAGATTTCTCGTGTACTTACAACTCTCGTTCTCTGTGACAACAAACTCCTGGAGCAATCAACACCCTTGTTTCTCAAAAAGCACACTTAGACCGTGTGCTTTTCTGGCTAAAGCCAGTCCAGCTGTGGCACAAGGAGCTCCAGGAACCTGCTCACCCTTTTGAGCACCCCTTTCCCTGAGGGGCCAGGGGAACTCAGTCCAGCTTCCTCCGACCTGTCCATCAGCCAAAAGTAGCCTCTGACCACATGGCAAAACAATGCCTGCAACCACAGGTCTGCCTACTAGGATTTTTGGAAAGACTGGATGTGAACTGACCTACAGAGCAAGGAAAGAAAAATTGGGGAAAACCCAAAAATGAGACACAGAAGTTTGAAAGTCTTGTGCAAACAACACGAAAAAAACTGGAGCACTCACTTCACGCAGATACCCGCCCAGCTCCACAGTCTGAGGTGGAGCACCTGAACCTTTTCTTTTTCTGCTCTCAGGTTTATCACATTCACTTCTCCCATCTGACCTCAGCCTGTACTGCATACAGGGAGAGAAACTGCCTGCCCCGGCCAGTTTACATCCCTGTTGGTGCTCCAGACATCCACATGCAGCTGGGCCTGGAAAGTGGGATTCCAGGACCCCTGATCACCAAAAGCACTCCTGAGCCAGCTGGAGATGCTGAAAGAAATGTAGGCACCAGAACTGACTCAGGACTGGCAGCACTCACCCAAAGATTGTCAGAACCATTAATAATCAGGCTAAAAAGCTGTCAAACTGGGCAGAGGACTTCTAGGAAACGTTTCAGTAAACTGTCTGCAGAAGTCCTGTGTTTCCACTTTTGGTCCAAAGCGTTGGTTTCTCACACAGTCCCGAGCAACTGCGGATGTGGGGAGAAGGGATGCAGTGGAAGGAGGGGGAGATGATATGGAAGCAACACAGTTTGTGATCACAAAGTGGGTGCAAAAGCCAAATCTACGCATAAGCATCTGCAGGATTTGATTCCCACAGGTACACTTATTGAAAAGGTAAGGAAAACTAAAGCAAAACAGCTTTTCCAGTATTCCTTGAGCACACTGGCCTGCTGAAGTGTCCACATGGTGGAACCAGTGTGGTTCCACGTGCTCAGCCCAACGCTGCTCACCACGTGTGCATCTGGGGCACCCAGGAGAAGGAACACTGTGCACAGGGTGACCGAGAATACCTGCTCCCCTGAGCCCACTGCAACATGCTGCAGGGTCAGTGGGCACAGGCCTGCCTGGCTCCTAGGACAAAAGAAACAAATCCTAAACTCAACTACAGTCAGGCAAGCAGTAAGGTAAAAAGAAGGGAATTGTCAGAGAGAAAAAAAAAAAAGAGCCAGTAAACAAAAGATTTAAAATATGCTTCTGTCTTTATTTTTTAAAGCTCCTGCCCAGCTTTTTATTCTGCAGGGAGTACATAAAACGTTATGATTTGTAAGTTTTAGTTCTCATGGTTATTGTTTAGTATTCAGTAAAGGGGACACGACAGTTTAGTTTTTTTTTTTTAGTCAGCTAACTTACCCACATAATCTTAAAATGCTATCAACATACTGGATTTTAATTACTTGCACAGCACTGTCCTAAACTGGAAGGACAACAGACCAGGCAATTTCACAGTATCTTTCTCTTCAGCTGTTCTGATCAGACTTGGACTCTGATTTGGGGTATATCCATGCAGATGCTGAGTGTGTTGCAATCTCTCCTACTACCTATGAATGCATAAAATTTACAAGATGGTGGTGATGAAAGAAACCTCACGGCAGGTAAGAGAAAGAGCACATAACCTTTCCACTCAGGGAAAGAACGCTACCAAATTCTGGGAGGCAAGGAGTCACCTCCTACAGCTACAAGTGAAGGTCTGTGTTCAAAGGCAGGCAAGGATTGGAACAGCAGCTGCAGCCCAGACCCAGACTATGAGATGCCCCTCGTGCAAAGCAGTGTTGAATCCCTCCAGTTCTGCAGGCACTGTACATCAGAGCAGCCCACACCTCTTCCCTCCCAGCTCGGTATTCCCTTTATTCATACAGCCATTTCTCACAGCAGAAATCTTAGGGCGAGAGATTAATAACCAGAGTTACCTCCAACTTACAAGGGGAGGGGCTGAGGCACCGAAGGAGCAGGAAACCTGAAGAGGTTCTTACTATTACACCCAAAGCTGAGTGTAAAAGAATCTCCCAGCTTCTCACTCACTTTTCCAGACAAGGGCACCACAACTCCTATGTACAAATGCTTCATCAAGGCCTAATTTCTGGACAACAGAATGTATAGATACGTATTTTACAACTTAAAGGATATTATATTAAAGGACAGAAGAATGACTAGAAAAACTCTCCAATCAAAATAATCTGCAGTCCCAAAAGTGGGACCATTGATTTTGATGGTACAACAGAAATTACTCTTTGTGCCCATTATTTCTCCTAGCGGCTCGTGGTACATGAGGGACAGAAAAAAGCTGAAGGCTGTCTGAAGTGGTTTGAGTGGGACAGACTCCATGCAGGCCTTGCACTGGTCATCTGCACTCCGTGAAGGATGATTGTACTTTCATTAATTGCTGTTATAAGCAACACCCACCAGACAGCCACGGGTCACCTGGAGGAGCCTTTTCATCCTGAGTGCTCTGCAGAAATGCTCATACAGAGCTGGAATACAGTCTGCAAGTGCACTGGCAAAGTGATTTTTCACTTTCAAGCTTGATCTCTCAATATTAATTGAATTGTGAGACTTTTCTATTTGTTCTTCCACTGTTTGCAACCTTAGAACTAATATACACAGCTAAGGTGTAGGTCTGGTTTTTCACAGATTAATCTTCAGGAGAGCTTTTTAACACTTCCTGCTGAAATCTAATTACCCTTCAGTGCAGCATTTTAGGTTATATTGCATCTCGGGAGGAACAGGCCGGTGACAAGAAAAGTTACAAAACTGAGGGACTGGATTCAGGTGCCCTCATCCCCTTCTCCAGGGGAAGTCCAACCCCCCAGCAGGCGTGTGTGGGCCCTTTTGCCCATTCCACTCGGCAGGCATCAGAAGTTAAAAGGCTTGCGGCAATTATTTCCGCAATAATGGAATTTTAGGGCTTCTGTGTCCAGCCCAGAACCTTATATGGGTGTAAACCAGCCATATCCAACTGACAGTATAAAGACATCTATTTTGGGAAGAGAATTATACCCATACTTCAAGTTCCTTGGAACTTGGTAAAACTTGGTAAAACTGATTGCAGGACATGGCCCTCGGTGCTGCACAGGGATGTGCAGGACCTTCCACAGGCAAGGCTGTAGCTCCGGCCTCACCGAGCCGCAGCTCCGCTGTGCTTGCTGCCACCCCGGCCTGCGCTTCACAGCAGGTACAAACGCCCTCCATTTGTCTCTCTCCCACATCAGCCCTCTCCATCTCAGCACTCCAGGCCACCTTGTTCCCAGGTGCTATTCCTTGGCTGCTTCCCTTAAGCAACACAGTTAAGTTTTGATTCCTGAAAGCATTTTGGGGGAAAAAAAAATACAAGCATCTGATGGATACCATTTTTATCCTGTTAAATATCACCTCCAAAAGCAATTCCTGTTATAGAGAAGAAAAAAATTGCTACTCTAAGTAAAGTTCTAAATATCTTAAATGTCTACATGTGAATATTATACATTCAACTACATTTTTATTTACACCAAATAGGAGTGTACCCATACAAAAAATACTCAGATCTCATATGTGAAACACACACATATATATATATATATATATAGTGCAGTGGGTTATACTTTAAATGAAATAATTTTATAGAGACATTCAGAAGGCACCAAGAAGACAGTAGAAATAATTGTTTTAGTATAATTTAAAATGTAAATGTCACGTAATATGTAATTTAAATGTAAATCTGCACCTTAAACCTTCAATCCATCAATGTAAATCTCCATTTAAGAAACAAAAATTTCCATGTGATCATGTTAATTCCTCCTTCTATAATAATTATAGAATGAGAAATGTATAACCTTCAATTAAAAACTAGTAGCTAACTATCTTCACAACAGACTGTGAGTAGGTTTTTAGAAAATGGTTACTAATGAAAATAGATTTTAAAATTTTAATTATTTATTCACATAATAACTAAGCAATCAAAAGAACCCTAGATTTCACACTGCACTAAAACCAAAACTAAACCCCACGACGAACTCCCGCAGCAAAATTTGTATGTGCAAGGCCTTTGGGCCTGTAACAGAGTTTCCATCCACTTTGCCATAATGCAATCAATTCCTTCTGTGCACCGTGCAATTCCTAAGTGCATGCTGGAAGACGCAGGAAGAATTCTGATGCTGTGTCCCTTAAAACCAGAAAGCAAGACTCTGACTAACTCCTGGGGTTAGCCTGAACAAAGCAAGAAGGTACCAAAGCTCACTGCCCAAGCCCAAAGCTGTAGTGTTCTCTAAATGCACTTTAAGAGCCATTCGAGTTCAGACTTCCTGTCTCAGGTTTTTAAATTACTGTTACTTTGGGTTGAGAGTACAATCCAAAACTCTCTGATATCTGTGGGAGACTTTCCACCAACTCAGGACTAGATATACTATTTTGTTTCCTATAGATAAATAAGACAATACATCTCATCTGCCAAAGGTAACAGAAGTATCATGAGAGCTACCCTTTCTTGAAAAAAAAAAAAAATCTGCAACCAGAGAGAAAACAAATATTAAGAAAAAATCATTTATCAAAGAAGAAAGTATTTTGAAAATAATACTTGCTGTGTACATAAATGCAGAAGTAAATACACCAGAGCTCTTTGTGAATGGGTGGCAAAACAAATACAGCGATCAAAATCTCTTGGATGCAACAAAACAGCCTTCCTACCCTTCTGCACACTGCATCCCAGTGAAAAGCAAGAGCAGCTCTGAAAAGACTGACAATGCATTTAAAAGTCCACGTCAAAGCTCTGTGTTCACCAGCTCAGAACAGCCTGAACTGGAACAACTGTCCATCTCCAACACTGGCAATATTTGTAGCTGCTTCACGATTCCTACGTCTTGCAGATGACAATGTGAGTGAACCCTCACCAGAGCAACCCCCTCCTCGATCCCCCTTCCCCCCGCAGTCCCTCAGAGCAGTCACTGGGAGCAGGGCTTCAGCAGGAACACCCCAACCTTTACACACCCCTCAAACCCCCTCCCTGTCAGAGGAATCACCTCGGCCTACCAGGGCTGGGAAGCACAAGAACACTCACGTGTTGCTCTAAGCTACTCAGTGCCTCCCCCTGCCCCCCAGCGTTAAAATAAGTAGACTTGAAGGTGCTGCTTCTTGTTTTATAGCTCCTGAGATCAACTGTTCGCAGCGTTATTTTCCTATTTTTGAAATTACCTAAAACGTGGTAAAAAAACAGAGAAAAAGAAAGAAAACAAGACTAGTTTCAAACAGTGCTTTTTTTTTTTTCTGATTTGGCACTCTAAAAATATTTGCGTCTGTAATTATAAAACCACGTGAACTCTTTTATTATTAAAATTGAAGCTGCCTTCTCCTTCTGGAAATGTCTGCTTACACTGACAAAAGAACTTCAGGAGCTGAATGAATGCCACAGCAAACACTTCTGTATGCAGGTATCTCAGCACATGGGCAACATGCTAAGTGTCCCTCAGACTTAAAGTGTGGCAAAATATCAGTCAGCAATTCAAATGCAATCAATCAAAGGCTGTAGAAAATGATGACTTAATTAATATTTGATAAAGGTATATTGGTTATTATAATAATAAATTCATTTTTCCTTCACTCCTCTTCCCTTCCCTTTGCAAAATATTCTATGGGTATGCAAAGCAATTTACTTTTCTATTTGTGCTTTAACAAGTTTGAAAAGAGCAAATCACTTTGAAACTCCAGAGAGATTGGACAGGAGCTAAATGTTTTCCTCGGCAGATAACAGGATACGATGGTTGAGGTTAATTTAAACTTGCGTGCGTAAAAATAAATAGGCGGTACGTTGCCATCTCAAATCTATAGACTTCTTCCAAAAAGGCTCCCCTAATTTAAATAAAGAATGCATAAGGTAATGCATCAGCTACACGCCAAATATTGACCCAACATTCCTCTTTTTTATTCATAGAAATCACATTGGGAGCACCACGGAGATGAAGCTTTTCACAGCCTCCTCCCCTCCCCAGCTTTTTCCTTAAAGCAAAACAACAAAACCTGACCCGTTCTTACACGTGTATTTCGGAGCATCTGGCCCGGAAAATTTTTGAGTTTTTGAAAAGTTTTGTCGAAGACCCTGAAAATCACTATAGCAGTCAGATCATCACTGCAAACTACTATGTACACAGGCTGCGTCCAAATCTCCCTTGAAGGCAGAAGAGAACCCCCCAATCACCTTCAGAGGCCTTTAGATCAGATCCTTTGTTTCCAGGGGTATGGAATAACAAATTTTAAATGTATGTTAGAGCAAACAGTATGCAACTACTGAATAAATGGTCACATTAATCCGTGAAAAAAGACAGGTTTTACAAGGGGCAACTCAAAATGAGGAGATCTTATATTTGATGGTATATATTTTTAAAAAAGAGGCTGCAAAGGGCCCAATCCTGGGCATTTTATTCCTACATATCCATCTACAAATCAAGGCCTCCTGAACTGAATTATGTACTATCTTGGAGATCATAAGTCAAATATAGGTAAATCCTACTGGTACTGGAGATTTAAAATATCCTGTGTGAGTGCAGAGGACAGATCTCTGCACCATTTCTAAGGAAATCACAAGCCGGTTTGCTCGCTAGTGAGAAGTTACAGGCCAGATCTCTCAGCAATTTCACAATGTGCACACGGACTGTGTTAATGAGTATCTGGCAGAGAAGGATTGCTCCGAAGCCCCTCAAACCCAACAGAATTCAGCCTGTTGTGGATCAGGTACAGGGTCCAACACATAAACAAGTACAGATTTGCACAGCCAGTACATTTACAGTGGGATAAGCCCAGGACTTGCAAAATGCACGTGTGCACTTGAAAACATCTACCCATCCATTTTCCACGTCCTGGGCTCACGCTGCTGAGGAATGTCTATTGTGCTGGCTACAGGGATTTCAACTTTCTGTCTCCTGGCTGTACCACTGAGTCTAGCTAGCTGCACGCCCTTGAACACACAAGCACTTATCTCTGCGAAGATCAGATGTACTTTCGGGCACCCAGGCTGCGCCAACACCCATGGAGCTACGAAGAGACACGCTCTACCCTCTGTCTTATTTGGGAAACAAAGACATACAATCGTATCTCTAAATTACTCCCTCCCCCCCCCCATCTCCCCCCTCCAGCCAGGTACAGGCACCATAAATCCAAATGGGAACTGTCTGGCAGTGGGGCTTTGTTGTGCATCCTGGACCTGCCCAAGCACCACCATCGCGGGGGGAGGAGAGAGGGCTGATTACAGCACCTGCTTCAAGCTGTGGGCGACTGACGCAGTTGGGAGGAAAATGCCTCATTAGAGCACGTTTCCACGTTCCTGAGGGAAGGGGTCAGGTCACAGGCCTGCCCTGCCCCGTGTGCCCGGCAGACCAGGCGATGCAAGGCCCTGCCAAGGCCCATGGGGCCACAGGATCATGTGGCACCCGGGCGAAGGCCAGCACAGCACAGAACCCCTCCTGCTCGCAGGGGAGCTGCTGAAGTGCTGAGTGGATGGGAACTACACAGCCTACCCTAAAAAAAATATTTTTTTCTTTTTCAAAACAAAACAGGATAATAATAAAGCATTCCTTCCACTCCTCCTTTTATCTCTCCTTAGCTCCTACAAAATGTTTATGGATACTTGGCATATACTTGGAGAAGATAGTGCTGTACCCACACACCCCATAAAATACAACCCAGCTTTACAGTTCTACTGATTCACTATATTCCAAGAAGATGAGAACCTGGGATGGCACCCATAGTGTATCTAACATAGTGTGCTAACTCCAGCTCTGTTCCCTTTTCCTTTCTCTTCTCCACCTCCTCCCTTCTCCCTCTCCTTCACCTACAATAAAATCTCTCTTACCCTGGTCCAGACCTGGCAGTGTGCACCTGACACACCCGCAGTTACTTTTAAAAAGTTTCAGCAGACACCCCACTCGTCATCTCTGATAGCGAGGATGCCATGGCAGCCTTCCTGCCTGGGCTGTGCACCCGCTCCCCGGGGATCAGCCCGCTCCCCCGGCATCGCCACCGTGCCACGCACGGAGCACGGCACTCCTGCCAGGCCTGAAAAACATGGACCTTGCCCTCATGTTCCCTGCCCCACTATCACTTGGCAAAAGACAGATTTTTGGTCAAGATAGGTGGGAGCTTAAGAATGGACCATTCACTTATCAGCAACATCTAAAATATCCTTTTGGAGGACAAATATCCATTTGGAGGATGAGTGAGAAAGACGGAACTGAGAGCAAAAACAGTGCATCGTAGATTATTTTCACTGTTTCCCTCAATTATTAACTGAAAATATGCAAAACTTCATCCTAGCCAGCTATTAAAAAAAAAAAAAAAGTATTTTAATTAAGCAAAGTATTGTCTATGCTTCTAATTTTTCATTCCATGCACCAAACATTTTGTACGAGAATCTTGGCAGTCCAACGCAAAACACTTTCAAAATGTAAATGCTCCAGCTCACGTGCATAATTCCTGAAGGCATTCATCTGAGGGGCTGAATAGTTCTATCTGCAGTTGTATTTCAAGTTACAGACTAAAAATAATTTTAATTTTGAAACCTGGAAATCACCAATCTAATGAACAGATTTTAATCCCTCTTCAATTAACATGCACATGGTCTTTGTGCACTACTATGCTCATTCTCAGTATGCTTACAGAAATCCTCCCTGCGAAATGAACCAGGCAATTCTGCTTATTTTATGTTTAGAGACATCATTTCTAGCAAGCCACCACAAAATAATGAACTAATACACCAGAAGCAATTTTTTATTCCTTTAACTGCTAGTCCTCAGCAACAAAACAGCCCCCCAAGTATTACAACTTAAGGATAAAAAAAAAAATCCTCTTTAGATAAACAGCATCATTAGGAGCAATACCACTGAGTACTCTGAAATTTCTCGTTGAGGAATTTTCAGCAGTTTATGATTTTATAACGACTGCGAGTTAAAACCCTCAACTAGTATTTTAGCTGCATTGTACTGTGCAGCTACTACAGGCCTCTAAAAACTCCTTCGAAGAAATTAATTTTAGCTATCACCAAGCCATATGCTCCTAAATTCCTTTCTTAATCTACACAGTTAACTAAAACATTCTCCAGCTACTTTTAGAGTGATCGGCCAATAAATACTCTTTTACTACTTACAGTTATGAGTTGTATTTCAGTTTATGTTGCCATAAAACACTTCTAATGTAAAGCCAATACAGAGATGATTTTGATACAATGCTGTCAATGGCCTGAATTTAAAACTATTTGTGTATAAGCACTAGGTATTTTTCAATTATTTTGTGGGGGTTTTTTATTTGTTTTGTGGACAAAACCCCCCCAAACTTATTTGCATTTCTTTAGTTATTTACTTTGAATCCTAGATGTAAATAAAATGAGGAGATTAAAATATTTTACAGAAGTATGCCATTTTTTTCCAGTGTAGAAAATGCATTTTATTTTAGAAATATATACAAAAGGAATAGATTCCTCGTAAAGTATCTTTAAAATATATTCATTTCCAGATCCTTTAATTTGCACATGGACTTGTCTATATAAAGAATTCAAAGTAAGTATTATCATAGGTCTGGTAATTTCATAGTAGTAATAAATCTGAAGCATTTAACCATCTGTCAAATTGCGCCTAACTCAGAACATCTATGTCCACACGATTCTTTGGTCTATAAATGGCGTTATTCTAATATTTAAGTGTTCTACTTAAAATAAGTTCCTTCATTAACACCAGAAGAGAAAGAGAGTGGGAGTATGCGTGAGCATGTGCCTGTGCACGCAAGTAGAAGAGAAAAAGAAAATACACTTATGGCACTTATGGACTTTTAAAGGCCTCGAAAAATAGTTTTAAAAAATATATTATAAAGACAGCAATTATAAACTGGTCCCAAACAATTCCAGGTATTACAAAATTTAAATATGAACCCTGAAACACTTATGTTCAAATTCACGCTGCTAGGAAAATCAGGAAGCACAACCGTGATGAGATACAATGCCTGAAGATCATCACATAGTTACCTGCAGAGCCAGGAGCTGAGCAATGCGGCCGCGTCCCCTCTCTTGTGTGTGCCCCTACAAACACCCCACGCACTGGCTGGCGGCTGCCTTGGAGCTGCTCTGCACAGGGATGCTTAATAACGCTCCACACAGGCTGAAATATTAAATAAATGTAAAAAACTTGCACCGCCCAACTTTGTTTCTTCTCTGAAGCTCCCTTCTATTTTTATTTTTCTCGAAGGGAAGGGGGAAGCGCCATTCAGGAAAGCAGCTATATTGTGCTCAATGAAGGCAGGACTGGCACAAGTCCTAGAACATTTGCATTCAGAAATAAAAGCTGTGATCGACCTTTGTCTGCTAAGAAAATGAAGCTTGCTGGTTTTAAACAGGCTAGCGAAGGGAGGGGCAGACTCGATAGAGAAGGAGAAGAGAACCTAAAAAACAGCACAATAGCAAATATTAGTCTATCACATCCCTAATCGCCAGCAAAGCAATCCTCCCGCACGAGCGCGGAGCTCGCCAGGCTGATCCCGCACTCCTGGTTAATCATAAATGAGCAGGCAGATGCGAGCCAATGTGCCGATCCCCACGTAGTTCCCAAACTTGGTTCTCCCGGCTGGCATCCCCCGCGCCCCGGCGGGAGCAGCTTACCCGGCAGGGCTGGATGCGGCTCCGCAGTCCCCGCGGGCGGCTCCGGGCGGCGCGGCCGGGCAGGGCCTCGCCCAGCGACCCGCACCGGCCCCGCGGCAACAATGGGCGGCTGCGAGGGTGGCACGGACGGCGGAGAAGGGAAGAAGGCAAGGCAGCAGGGCAGGCAGAAGGGAAGGGAGAAGCGAGAGGAGGGAGGGAGGGAAGGCGAGAGGGAGGGGGGAGAGACAGAGGGAGAGAGGAGGGGAGGGGAAAAAGAGAAGCGTGTTAAGCTTGTCTGGTAGTTAACAAGTCTTGAATGAAGAATGTTAGCAAACAGACAAACAGCATGTCTGATGCATGCTAATAGTCCTGGCTTCACCACTGACACTATGAATAATTCAGCAGAAAGGAGGGAAAAGAAGAAGGGAGGGGAAAAAAAAAAAAAAAAAAAAGGCTCCCTCCACCCTCCCTTCACGCTCCCAAACGTCTGCAGAGGAGACGGGAATAAAAAGTGTGCCGCAACTTTCTCCTTCCCACCTATCGCACAGAAAATACTCAGCAAAAAAGGCCGATCGGGCACCAGCCCTTTCGCCAGCGCTGCACTCGGAGATTTTCGATTCCTATTTTTGTTGCCTATTAATCTCCAACTCCCCCCCCCTCCCTCTTTACCGCCTATTCTACTTCTTTTGTCTAGGAGCTGGCACCTGTCCCAGAGACGGCATTTTACTGCACATCCCCTTCTCCCTCCTCGGCAGAGGAGGGGGGGGGGGGTGAGTCTGCAAGAACGAAACAGCCTGTGCACCCCCTATCCCCCCCAGTATTTCCATTCCAGCCACGGTCCAATTACAAGGGGTTTGGAGGGATATCACCCGCCCTATTTCACATGGCGCAGATACCTACAGCTATTAAAAATATATTCCTATAAAAGAGAAAGGCAGGGAGAGAGAGAGGCTCGTTCCCTGAGCAGCACTGCGCACTGGGAGTCAGGGGAGGAAAATCACAAGTAAAAGGCTTCATCCTCAGAGCACACGAACCAGCAAAGCCAGAGCAAAGAGCCATTGCTCAGCCAAAGGAATCCATTTCCTCAGCAGAAGGAAAAGGGAGAGAGGGAAAGGGACGAGCAGAGAGCGAGCCCTGGGCGCTTTGCCCTCCGCATTGGGATGTACAACGCAGGAGAAGCGAGAACCAGCCCCAGTCGGGAACGCTGGGAGAGGAGAGGAAGGCTCGGGAAAGCAGAGGAAAAAGAAGATCCTATTTGCAGCATTTTTAAAAGTTCTGCTCTGGCAAAGGCCGTCTGAAGGGGAGGCCCTTGCAGCAGGAATGCGAGCACCAGCCGCCTTTCCTGAGTCCGGCCTCCCCCTTGTGAGCGACTGGAGCAGTCTGGCGGAGGAGGAGGAGGACGTGAGCCAGCGAAACGCAGCGGGCTGGAGCTGATGATGAAAGCGGCACGGCCCTGCGCGGGCAGGCTCCTTCCATCCCCCGCAGCCATGGGCAGACGGACGGCACCGAGCCCGGCCCCGCCGCGACCCCCGCGGGCCGCGATGGGGAGCCGGAGGGAGGGAGCGGTGGGAGCAAAGGCGCTGCGCTGGAACGTAAACGCACCCGCGCTATGGCAATGCGCTTGACAGGGCAGTGCGGCTAATGAAGCTTTTAACTGGGGGGGAGGGCGGGGAAGCTGGGGTGGTTTCTACGGACATATTGCCGGGATGCATAGGGAGAGAAGAGGCTCCCCTTTACACTCACACGTACCTCCACGGCTCTGTGTCGCACAGCAGTCCGCAAGGACCACGGACTGCAGCACACACACGCACAGAACCAGCCCCAACCCACCGAGCTGAAAATGGCTATTTGAGAAAGTAAATACTGTATGTGACAAAAAAACTTCGTGATTTTGTTTTCTCATGCCCCTTACTTCCAAACCAGCTGCACAGCCAAGCTCAGGCTGCTTGGCCCTTATAACTCTCTTGGCACCGAGTCAAAAGCTGATAAGCATTTGGGCGAGACAGCTCAACTGCTGTGCTGGAAGAAAAACAGCTGCCATGATTGCTGTTTGATTGAGAGCACTCGCACACACTCACAAAAAACATACCGGGCTGCAAGGACGGGCCACAAATGCCTGAGGATTCGGCTTCAGAGGATCAATACACATTTCCTTAAAAAAAAAAAAAAAAAGTTTTATATAGTTTCTCCTCCATTCTCCTCCCCCCCCCTTTTTAAAGAAAACGTACTGCATCGACTTGCTTTTCTTCTTCCCATCCCCCCCCTCCATAACCTCAAGCAAACTCAAGGAATTGCGCCAAAAGTCCCGTTGCTAGTTACCAAGTGCATTTTTTTAAACGTCCCTTTGATACTTCTTTCCCTCGTGCTTGCCATGGAATATGCAAGTAAGATAATCTTTCCATTACTTACAAGCAGTAATTAAAAAAGGAAAAAGAACCTCTAGCTCAGTGTTCCTTTCCTTCTTTCTCTCTTACGGGGCAAGAAGGAGGAAAGTGAGGGGGAGAAGGATGTTTTTGCTCTTTGCCGAGTCCAACATTTGGCTTTTTCCATTTGTGGCAGATCACTGTAACGCTATTGTAAAACAACTTCCTGCCCCTTTTGGCTCACGTTCCAGAAGCTGCTCGGCTAAGTTCATAGCACAAACTTTTTTCCCCTATGCTGAAGAAGAGAGACCAAAAAAAAATTCCTGCAAATTATTTTCCCCCTTTTCTGGCTAATGGACTCACAAGGTGAATTTATTGCAGCTCTTCAAGAATATTACACAGGAGACGTCGGTATCCCAGCTGGATAATTCCTAAGATGAAAAGGTGGGGTCATTATAAATATATGTCTGTGTGTGTCTGCATTTTAATTTTGTCATTTTGAATTGTAAGTCTCAGTACCATCAGGTGGATAATGAGCTAAGCTGCTTCATCTGCCGTACTAATTTGTATATCTATCATAGCACAGATCATTGGCTCAGTACATACAGCCTCCTACTTTTCAATTGCTTTTGTACTCTAAGGTGACCTGCATCTCTCCTCTCCCTCCCTTCCTCTAAATGCTCAGCCTGATGAAAATGCCCACTGGAAGCTCCTAAACTCTCTCTGCTAGGAACGAGAGACACTGCAGCCTCTCTGCTCTAAGCCAAAAAGGAAAACTAAGGCCTCCACAAGTTGCTCTCTCACGGTCTGTCCCTCCCTCCCTCTCCCTCTGTTTCTCTCATAGCAACAGCATTTCTTGGTGCGCCTGCTTTGGCATACATCAGCATTTCCACCGTCCAAGTGTCCTTTTGCGTCACATCTCGCCATTTCACCCAGCCAATGAAATCTCCTTCTTGCAATAAAAATATAGAGACTTTTGCTGTTATTGGTATATTCAAAATTTTTTTTCATGTGCTTTCCTAACAAAAAATGTTGTCAAGCATTTGATTTGCCCTACACGGGGTGGGAGGGGGGGGCGGGGAGGGAGGAGACTGTACTGGATTCAACCTTGAAGAGTCTTCTTTGTGGAAAATATGTTACCGTAAGAAAAAGGGGATTACACAGTAACTTAAGGAAAGTCATAGCTGTCCCTCTTACTTCCTATTGATTTTGCTTGTGCTGTCACTGCTTTCCTGATGTACTCTTATAGTATCTAGGCAGCTTCAACTGATTGGAAAAGTCAATATGATGTCTTTCTAAGAGTTTATAAAATATTCTTCAGGAAAAAGGAATATATTAATTGATATTTTATTCCACTAAATATTGGTCATGAGGTGATAGGAAAAACTGCAATGGAACTCAAGGATGTGAGTTTCTATCCCACCCAAAGAGGCTGCTCTCCAACACTGAATCCCGAGGAATGGAGCAAAGAGCTCCAGAGTCAGATTCTTTCCAAGATGCACTTCCTTCTCCCCCAGTCTCATACGGCTGCTCTAAGTGCAGCATTTCACTGACCAGCTGTGGCCAGGATGGTGACACACAGGCTCCATCCCACGCCCAAGGTGTCCCAGGTCGTGAAGCAGCCGCTGAAGCTGCAGGCACAGCCTCTGGCACGGTGAGCCCTGCCTGGGCTGGGAGCAGCACAGCCACCAAGCCCTGCTCCCTGCTCCCAGGCCTGACTCCTACCCCTCTGCTCCCAAAGTGAACAGAATCAGCCGCATCCAGAGGCACAGGGTGGCACGTGTGGCTTTCCTGGAGATGGCTGGCCATGCCGCAGCTCCAATAACTCCTGCAGTGCCACATTTAGGGAATCTTTGTTACACATTTCCATCCAGCCTCACATCTCCAGAAAATATTCAACCACTGGCATTCTGAGGAGAATAAACATTTCTTTTGTGAGCCAAATATATGTTCTATGGTTTACCCTTACCAAATTTTTTTTTTAAAGGTGTGAAACCACAAAATGTTTTTAATATTTATTTTAGGGAATTATAGTAAAAGCATACTAAAGATTATCAGGATATAGCTGACTAGATATTTAAACAGTAACTTCCCCACAAATTTTAATTTTGGTAAAATGACACCTACTAATTCTGACCCCCTCTAATAACTTTGGTCTCTATTGCATACAGACTGTGGATGCAGAGAATATGTGTGCCTAAATTCTGGGTGGTTAAAAAGTAAAAGCAAGCAAAATTTCTGCATAAGATCCTTAGCAGCAGACAGCCATAATGTCCAGCTAAAACTCTTATCATTTTTGTTTAAAAATAATGGCATGACATTCTCGATAGTATTTATTTTAACAGAACATGCACAAATGAGAACATGAACCCTGCACAGAAAAAGAGAGATTACATGCTAGAGTGCAGGCAACAACTTTTAATGCCAATGTAAAATAACAGGCAGACCTATTTTTTTAGGGAAGGATCGGACTTAAGTACGCAAGGAGCTTAATTCACAGTGTTTCACTTGTATTTAATCAGCTTTCTGAATGACTTTCCACCCTGTTTATCAGACACTACCTTTAGCTCCTTATTTATTTCTATGCTTTCTATATAAAATACAATCTCCTTTTTCTTTACTTTCTATACTACCCTTGATTTCTCACTTTTGTATAAATGTGGAAACCGCTGTGGTTCCTCCCTGCTTCTGCCCACTCCTAACAGGGGCAATTCTGGTGCTTTTGGAGAGTTAAAAGTGCTTCACCTTTACACAAGTACAGTCCTATTCTCCCATTCAAAGCTGCCCTTGCTCCAGGAGATTCCTTACCACATTCTATATGTCACCACAGTGGGGAAACTGGGTTGAAAGTTGTCTAACTTTGGGTTAACCACAGTACTAAAAAACAAGGATTCAGGAAAGAGGAAAACAATTACACAAAGTCCAACTGCTAAGTTTCACTTAATAGAAATGGAATTCCAAAGAGGGAAGTTGGAGAAATTATTTTAAGATTCAGTATGTCTGAATAAATTCAAATTATGTAAACAGTAGTGAGCCAGTATTTTCACACCGCAGAATTACATAATTCTATAACCTCTCTCTTTCCCTTTATCACAAGTTCTGCCTATTGGAAACTCATTATAAATACTCCTGCTGAACACTAATTCATGTGCTTCTATTTTAACTCGGAGTAGCATCTCTTGTTCTTTGGTCTCAGTTCAGTGTGATACAGACATCCACAATGAGGTCACCTCTGAACAGAATTTTTTGCTTTCCAGACAATATAGCTAATTTTCAATATGGGGTGGTTTCTAATCTAGCAGCCACCAGGAAGTATAAATAAAAATCCTTAATAAAATAATAAATTATATAAATAATAAATAATTAATAAAACATTATCATGTACATTTTTTTAAAAAATAATACAATCAAACTTTTATTTTTTAGGATTAAGTTATCCAGAGTAGTACAAATTCTTTTTTTTTTGTTACCGTTAAAATAATTCCAGTGCATCGCCAAGAATAGCTTTACTTAACATTTAGAGAGCTTTTCTTTTTAAAGGCACTCTCCAGGAATTAAAAATAATAATTATCAAAATCTATCTATAAAAGCAAAGCAGTCTTGCCCATCGCTCCCGAAGGAAGCACAGGCACTCTGTAGGATTACAGCTGGTGCACACCAGAGAAAGGACAGCAATTACACAGCAGGCAGGTTACTTGGGAAAGTTCTATCTACTGTTGCATAACGTGCATTAATGCCAGTGGATCAGTGGTGTATTAAACTATGGGGGAAAAACACTGAAATCCCAAACAGACAATTCTGAAAAGATCTGAACTGTAAAGGCAAGCTGAATAAGGATATATTTCCACACCCTTCTCTTCAAAACATCATGAAGCATTTTGCGAAAACACTTCCCCTGGTACACTGTATTTTAACAATCATGTTTTACGGAAAACTTGGCATTAAACTGGTACCAACATAAGTGAAACTCTGGCAGGACGACAAGTGGGTGTTTTTTTAGTTTTTTTTTTCTTTAAGAAAGGAGGCATTAAGTGGGGTGTTGCATCAGCAGGATTTTAAGGGTGCTACCGACGCAATTCTGTTTATCTTCCAACATTTCCCCCCCTCCCCCTTTTTTTTTTTTTTTTTTTTTTTTTTTTTTTGCTGTATAGAGCTTGTAAGCGAGGGCAGTGCTATTTTTTCTGCCTGTGCCCACTGCTAACACGGCAAGGCGGCAGCAGCAAGTCCCAGCCCGGGGCAGGATCGGGTGGAAGCGCCCTGTCCCCGTCCGTGGCTGTGCCGGGCTGGAGGGATCCCCAGCCCGGATCACCGGCCCCGCTCCTTCCTTGCCGACCCCGCCGCAGGTAAAGCGGCGGCCCCTTCCCGGCCCCGCTGCCCTGCCTGCCTGTCCCGGCACTCCTGCTCTCCCCCCAAGAGCACGGCCCTAAAACGAGCCGTGGGGCTGCAAACCCAGCCTTCCCCTCACCTACGGGCATCCCTGCTGAGAATCCTCTGCTCGGTGCCTCACAGACAGAGCTGCTGGAGATTACCAAAAAAAAAAAAAATAAAATATATATATATGTAATATTAAAAAAGGGGAAGAAAAAGGGAACACACTGCAGGGGAAAAAAAAAAAAAGGAAATGTTGATTTTTACAGAATAATAAGCTGCAAAAAGTAAACAAATACACAAAATGAAAACTTACAATTTCTCAGGTCTAAAAGAAGCTTAAAATACCTTTATATTGTAAATTTCTTACAGGTTTTTAAACTACTCAAGAGCTGTCCAGTGACCCAAGTTCTCTGATATTAACTATCTATTTTTTAATAACAAAATAGTGCAACAATCCCTAACAAAGTGAACTGCAGTGTGAACAAAAACGACACACCACAAATTCCTCCGTGTTCTTTTGGTAGTGAAATGTTTTCAAAGCTGAAAAATTTGCATAAACTGTAAGAAAATCAAAAGGGACGTCCATTACGGTCTCACATGGACAGCACAGCTGCAATTCCTTAGCACACACAGACACACTCCAAAATGGTCGTGGACACAGAATTCACAGGGCATGATCTGTCTATGAGCTGAGCATCACTATCCAGGTCTATTTTACGTGGCCAGCTCCAGCTGTGCAGTTCAAGTTCCTATTTCTCTTTAGTGCATTAAAGCTACAATATATGGTCCATACGGTGCACTGATAAGTCCAGCCTGGCTATCCAAGTTGTCAGTGGAATCTCACAAGGTAACACAGGTAAATTAAAATCCCTCTCCTTGAAAAAAGAATTTCCTCACATGAACATTAATGATACATTATTGTTATAATAAAATATAGTGTCAAGAGAATAATGAACTGAAAGTATAATACTGAAAGTATTCATTATTTATCTGGCAGACAAATACAGGCTTCTACGCTCTATCAGCTGCAGGTATAATTTATAGGTAGGGAAAAAAGGTCAATACTTTGCAGAATTTTTGTTCTATTAACTGTCTTCCTGGGAACTATCTGAGCCTTTTTTTCTTCCTGTCCGTCTTGTTACACTTACTGGAGTTGCCCCACGTGCACTGTTAAGTGTCATGCATTTCTGCATTTGGAAGGGATGCCTAAATGTACAAACTGAACAGGATTGTGCGAAGTTTGAGTTTCAGTAAGCCAGGTATATCCCACAGATGTGGCTGCGTATTCCCTGTGCCAGACAGATGCATGCCTGGAGGTAAACTGAGGCACTCCGTGCTCTCTACATGCTCTCCCATCTGACAGAAAGACCAGAGGGAGACACCCTGATTTATACCACCTTTGCATTAAATAGCGTGAAAAATGCATTTTAAAAGGGAGGGTAATTTTGGTATTGCCAGCAAACCTGAAGCTTAATGCAGAAAATATTTTTTTTCCTATTCTTCCATTTCGCTTTTTAAAAGATGAACCAGCATCTACACAGATTAAATGCGTGCCGTAATTTAGTAAAGGTGATTTCAGTTCAGTTTATAACAACCTCACAAAACCAACTCAAATGCTCTTAGAAACATCCAGTGAAGTTTTGGCTACATTATCACCACTAATAAAGTGCAGTATAAATGCTGACACTGGCATCACAAACAAACAAACAAAAACAAACAAACAAAAAAGAACTGGGGGGAATTGTGAAAAGCTGCTTCCAGACTTATTCAGTGAACTATATTTTTCATTTGTTTAGAAACGCTTCCTTTTCAGAATACTAAAAATTTCCAGGGGATATCAGTGACTTATCTGTGGAAGTTTCAATTTGCAAATTTAACCATTTTTTTTTCTTTTGGTCCAAAAAAAACATTTTATTGGAGATGTTATATGGCTGATCAAAGCACTGAAATATTAAAAGGTCAACTCTTAAATTTATATTCCCAGAAAAAGTTACCAACAGAAATATAATACAATGAATTTTTCTTTGTCCACCAAAAATTTCAAGAGAACTGTACAGTGTTTTTTCTAATGCTAAGTTCCTAACAAGGAACTTGGTATGAAAACTGTGCAGCAAAAAAGCCCAGACTTTTTGCCTCTCGGCAACAGGACATCGAGACTGGGTTCGACATGGAGAGTCTCACTGACTCAGTCAGAAATACAGCTGCTTTTCAAACCATTTTGAAACCAAGTATCAAAATCAAAACTGATGTCTAAAGCCCATATTACTTCCAGCATTTATCTGAAATAAAATTACCCGATCCCAACTTCCCCCAGTAACCATTCCAACCACATCAGCCCCTCTGTCCCTCCTGCACGCAGGGGCAGGCTGGCACACCTGCACACAGGTACCTGTGTGTGTGTGTGTGTTTGTGCAGCCACAGTCTCATGCTGCCGCAACCCGGGAAGTGGGAACACTCTCAGAGCTCAGTTTACATAATACTGCTCAGTGCAAATCACAATATTTTTATAATGCAGCCTAAAGATTACTAACAAAGGGTTACGTTTGAATTACAACAGAAAAATCCCAGTTTTGCTTTAAAACGGCACTTTACCCACTGCTACACAAACAGTCATGTATCCCACATGCACAGGGGAACATTTTTATAGGAATACTGGGTCTACTGTGCTATTGTGGAGGCTTTGCTGGTCAGTGAACGGCCAAAACCTTAAGCAAGCTAAAAAACTCATTGGCAACCTCTTGGAAAAGGCCCTTTCACGAGTGAACCACTGCGCAACACCAGCCCCTGCCTTTGCCTTTCCCTACCGGAGAACGCCATTTTGAGCTTTTCCTGCATTTTGCTTTCCAAAGGGGTTAAGGCCGTGGAAAGCATAAGGATGGTATCCTCTTACCACAGAAAAACAGAGCAATGCAGTTTCCCAGAGAAGCAGCCTTTTTATTTTTACAGGTGCAACTGACGTCTGTCTTGTATTTTCTGCTCACCAGAATATTAATTTAAAAACCACACACACATGGATGTATGACATGCAGATATCTCTACCCATGCAGCTTTTTTTAAACTCTCGCATACTTCCTTTTACTCAAGTATTCCATGGAAAGATGCAGAAGAAGAGATTTTTACATAAGACAAATCAGACAAATAAGCACTCACTTCGAGTGAATTTTGCTGAGTTACACTGGGCCTGAATATATCCAGCAGCCCAACGTTTAGAAAAATGTTTATCTTCAAAATATAAAGAATAGAGTCCATAATTTCCATAGCACACCTAAAGCCTGACCAAACCCATGTAATACAGCACAATTCTTTTTTATTTATTTTTCATGTTTTCTCTCCTTAAACTGTTACATTGCAATCATTGTGCAAAGGACCAAGGAAATCAACAGGGTAATAGAAACCGTTTAATCTTAAAAGCAGAACAGTCAGGTATACACTAGCTGTTTAAGAGAAAAAGCCATTAATTTCCATACCAAATTTAGCAGCTCATATTTCTCATTTCAGTAACATCTTTGTCTAGAAAATGAGAAGAGTCTTACCTACCACGAAGCTTTACCAGGTACACTGGCTGGAGAAATCAGTGCCGGAAATAGTAATGCTGAGAAATCATATTAACATAGTAAAATATATACACTATTCTCTGCCTATTCTAATAATCTCAATCTTGCCAAAGCTTTTTTTTTTTTTTTTTTTTTTTTGACAGTAAAACAACAAAAGAAAAAAGTCCCGAGAGATTTGAGTCAGGAACATTCAAAGCAAAAAAAAAAATTCCAAAAGGCTTCCCTCACTAAGGAGCTTTCAGAAGAGGCCCTTCTACAATGGCATCCTAGAGTATCTCATTGAATGCTGAAATATTCCACACACTGAGAAAAATTAGTTTTCCCATCCATCAGGCACTTGCTATAGTTATTGTAAGGTTCCAGTATCTTACTGAGGAAAAATATGTATTTTAAAATTTGAATATTGGCTGAGTATTGTCTTAACTTTTTTCTTTTAAACTCCAAGCTGCTATTCACATTTTAAAATTCTCCTACAGCTCATTACCTCCAAAGAAAGCACAACCATATCCTTTTTTAAGAAAAAAAAAAAAAACCAACAAATTAATGCAGCTGACACTGCCTTGACACTCTCTCTAGTCTCTGAAATCCTGCAGATAACAGAAAAGCAGTAGTAGTACTGAAGAAGACATAGTGAAAGGGAGTGGACTTTGTATTTTCATTAGTAAACACATTATTATAACTAAGTAACACCTATGAAGGAAGAGACATACCTAAACTAACAATATTATTTCTCTTGGAAAACGGGTGGAGTACATGTACCTTTCCCATCTGGTTGCCCTTAAAATCGAGAGCTAGTGGAGTCTGGGAATTTCCAGTAAGGGATGATGGCCACAGCAGGGCTGGTGTCAGCACTGCTGCACTCAGCATCACTTGCTGCTCACGGTGGGCTCAGCTCTGAATGCCACTTTTCATTCAGAGGCCACCACGTCTCAGTTGCTCAGCCACTTCTCTTGTTGGAAGAGCTCATTCTGCCGTATAACAGAACTTATTTTCTTAATCTAAGAGTAGTTTAGTACAAGTGTTTATTTAAATAAGATAACTGCAAGAAAACTGAAGACATAATGCTTTACTTGAACTGACTGGAATGCAAAGACACATTTTTACCTCAATCCTATTCATGTTGACGCCACAGAAGCCTCGAAGCTCACTACTGTAAGAATTACTTCTTTTTGTGATGGCAACACAAGCTCCCCCGGTACACTCACATCTCTTGTGCTCACTTCCAACCCTGCTGAGTTTTACACAGCTTGGCTGTCACCAGCAATTAGGGCTATCTTGGGTTTGGGGTTTTTTTTTTTGATAGAACAAAGAAATGTGAAAAAGCAGTATGTTGACTGAAGATATGTGTTTACAATTAATGATCATAAAATAATTAAACTGCATTTCACAGATTTTACTGCTGAGCAAAGAAGAGTATATAGATGAAAAATAATATCCTCTGGTGAAAGGTGATGGTTTTCTGTAAGTGAGTCTCCCAGATAATTTATCTCAGCTTCCATGTTTATATATGTTTCCTAGTCACAGCAGCTAAAAATGAGGTGCATCGCATTCTGCCACCAGCTACAAGCCAAAAAAAAAAAAAAAGAAAAAAGAAAAAAGCCCAGGCATTTTTGCATAAAATTAGTGATAGAGATGAGGAAGTCCTAGCTCTCTTCAGCTCAGTACCCTGTGCTCAGCCTCAGAGGGCCCTGCATGTGTATTGAAGCAACACAAGAAGTTATGGAAAAGGTGCTGGATACTATCTGCTGGGATAGAGAATCATGTTTCCTTATGGCTGAGAAACAAGGACCTCAGAGGCCCAAGTCTGATGCTGCAATTGCGGTTTCTCACTTACTTTTAAGAGAAAAAAAAATCGCTAATTTTCAGTAGTATGTGCTTCTTCCTTTGGAAAAAATCCAGTGGGGGTAAAACAAAAAATGTTTAAAGGTTGAGAACAGAGCACTTGAATTACACGGGGAAGACCCAAGCAATAGATTTAGTTGAAGGAGGCATTAAGTGGCACAGCCATTGGTAATTAAAGAGCTAATATGTCTTCTTTGAAATAGTTTGACTTTTCCTCTGGCTGTGACTGCGGCACACTCCACACTCAGGGTCGGCGAAGGCAAACCTGATACTCTGCCATTCTCTGCCAGCACGTGCCGAAATTAGTTCTCCATTTGGTGGTGGCCCTCTGAGAGCAATTCCCATTGAGAAGGGAACAAAGGCCGCGACCCCGGGGTCAGAGTGTAATGCAGGAAGCATGACCTCCCCTTTGTTCAGAACAGCACTGTTTACTCTGCCTAAGTAAA